>NW_027507764.1:369135523-369410523 GCF_037356315.1 Lithobates pipiens
CACTCTTCTGCCCTTGGCAGTTTGAGGGGGGCCACTCTTGCTCTGGGTAGTTTGAGGGGGCACACTCCTACTCTCGGCTCTCTGAGGAGGCACTGCTAATCTTGGGATTCTAAGGGGTCACTGCTGCTCTAGGCATTGTAAAAGGTCACTCTTGCTCTGGACACTCTCTCATGGGTCACTCCTGCTCTGGTCTCTCTGGGGCATTCTCCTGCTCTAGGTACTCTCAGGGGAAGGCTGGTCTATATGGGCATTGATCTGAGGGGACACTTCTGCTCTGGGCACTCTGATGGGTCATGCCTAATCTGGGTACCGTAAAAGGGGAACTACTAATTTTGGCACTTTAAGGGGAAGCCTGGTCCATACAGGCACTGATCAAAGGGGTCACTCCTGCTGTGGGAACTCTGAGGGGACACTCCTGTGTTGGGCACACTGAGGGGGGCACTCCTGCTCTGAAATTCTAAGGAGAAACTCTGATCTATATGGGCAGTATGATCTAATCTCACTGACTGCTATAATCCTGGAGGTTAATTATTGTACAGTGCTGGGGGTTAATTATTGCGTAGTTCTGGTAGTTAATAATGCACATTCCTAGGGCTTATTACTGTACTGTGGTTTGTTATTGTGCCATGCTGGGGATTTAATTGTTCTGCCATGCTAAGGGGCTAATTATTGTGCAATACTGGAGGTTTATTATTGTGCCATGCTTGCCGTTCATTATTGTGCCATGATGGTATATAATTGTTCCATACTAAAGCCCCCTACACACGAGTGGACTTTTCAACATCCAAAGTCTGACGGAATGATTCCGGCAGACTATTCGATCGTGTGTGGGCTGCAACGGACTTTTGATTCGCAAAAGTCTGACAGACTTTAGAAATGGAACATGCTTCAAATTTTTCCGCCAGAACTCTGCCGGACCGAGTTCCTACCGAAAAATTCGCTCGTGTGTATGCTATTCCGACGGACTAAAACCGACGCTAGGGCAGCTATTGGCTACTGGCTATGAACTTCCTTATTCGAGTCCAGTCGTACGTCATCACGTTCGAATCCGTCGGAGTTTGGTGTGATTGTGTGTGGCCAAGTCCGCTCATTCGGAAAGTCCGTCAGAACTCTGTCAGAACTCCGGCAGAACTCCTTCGAAAGTCTGTCGGACATAAGTCTGGTCGTGTGTACGCGGCATAAGGGGTTAATTTATGTGCCATGCTTGTGGTTTAATATTGGACCATGCTTGTGGTTTAATATTGTGTGATGCTTTGTGGTTCATTATTGTGCCATGCTTTGCAGTTAATTATTGTTCCATGCTTCGCGGTTCATTATTGTGCCATGCTTGTGCTGCAGTGGGGGATTATTTTTGTTCTGAGCCGGGGGTTAGTTGTAATGCTGTGCTGGGTGTTATGGCTGGCCCTGACATGTATTGGGGATTATTATTACTAGTTCCGTTTGGGCTTGTTTTACTTAAACAATCAATTCTGTGTGCCCCAAGGCCCTATTTTGTCTCTATATATACAGTGGTGTGAAAAAGTGTTTGCCCCTTCCTCATTTCCTGTTCCTTTGCATGTTTGTCACACTTAAGTGTTTTGGAACATCAAACCAATTTAAACAATAGTCAAGGACAACACAAGTAAACACAAAATGCAATTTGTAAATGAAGTTGTTTATTATTAAAGGTGAAAAAAAATCCAAACCATCATGGCCCTGTGTGAAAAAGTGATTGCCCCCCTTGTTAAAACATACTATAACTGTGGTTGTCCACACCTGAGTTCAATTTCTCTAGCCACACCCAGGCCTGATTATTGCCACACCTGTTCACAATCAAGGCATCACTTAAATAGGAGCTGCTTGACACAGTAAGGTCCACCAGAAGATCCTTAAAAGCTACACATCATGCCGAGACCCAAAGAAATTCAGGAACAATTGAGAAAGAAAGTAATTGAGATCTATCAGTCAGGAAAGGGTTATAAAGCCATTTCCAAAGCTTTGGGAATCCAGCGAACCACAGTGAGAGCCATTATCCACAAATGGTGAAGACATGGAACAGTGGTGAACCTTCCCAGGAGTGGCCGGCCGCCCAAAATTACCCCAAGAGCGCAGCGACGACTCATCCAAGAGGTCACAAAAGACCCCACAACAACGTCCAAGGAACAGCAGACCTCACTTGCCTCAGTTAAGGTCAGCGTTCATGCCTCCACCATCAGGAAAAGACTGGGCAAAAATGGCCTGCATGGCAGAGTTCCAAGGAGAAAACCACTGCTGAGCAAAAAGAACATCAAAGCTTGTCTCAATTTCTCCACAACACATCTTGATGATCCCCAAGACTTTTGGGACAACATTCTGTGGACCGATGAGACAAAAGTGGAACTCTTTGGAAGGTGTGTGTCCAAGTATATCTGGCGTAGAAGGAACACTGCATTTCATAAAAAGAACATTATACCAACAGTAAAATATGGTGGTGGTAGTGTGATGGTCTGGGGCTGTTTTGCTGCTTCAGGACCTGGAAGACTTGCCGTGATAAAAGGAACTATGAATTCTGCTGTCTACCAAGAGATCCTGAAGGAGAATGTCCGACCATCTGTTCGTGTACTCAAGCTGAAACGAACTTGGGTTCTGCAGCAGGACAATGATCCTAAACACACCAGCAAGTCCACCACCGAATGGCTGAAGAAAAACAAAATGAAGACTTTGGAGTGGCCTAGCCAAAGTCCTGACCTGAATCCTATTAAGATGTTGTGGTATGACCTTAAAAAGGCCGTTCATGCTCGAAAACCCTCTAATGTAACTGAATTAGGACAATTCTGCAAAGATGAGTGGGCCAAAATTCCTCCAGGACGCTGTAAAAGCCTCATTGTACGTTATCGCAAACGCTTGGTTGCAGTTGTTGCTGCTAAGGGTGGCCCAACCAGTTATTAGGTTTAGGGGGCAATCACTTTTTCACACAGGGCCATGATGGTTTGGATTTTTTTTCACCTTTAATAATAAACACCTTCATTTACAAATTGCATTTTGTGTTTACTTGTGTTGTCCTTGACTATTGTTTAAATTGGTTTGATGTTCTGAAACACTTAAGTGTGACAAACATGCAAAGGAACAGGAAATGAGGAAGGGGGCAAACACTTTTTCACACCACTGTATATATATATATATATATATATATATATATATATATATATATATATATATGGGAAAAGACTGTGAAGAGACACCCACTTATCAGTCATGCTTATCTTTGATGACTTTTGGCCATGCCACGGGAACGCGTGCCACTTTTGGACAGGGGATTGCGGTGCCCTGAGGGTGCCACATGAACTCCCCCACTTTTTTCCCAGCACCCACACAGCACCCCCAAAAAAAATTGTCTGGAGCCATCCCTGGGATTGGAGCCAGTGATCAGCCCTTGATAACAGAACTGGCCTGACCCACCTCTGTTCCTCTGCATTAAAAGTCTGTGTCAAGAAGCATTTTATGAGGGATGTGGCTGTTAGCTTTGCTAGCACAAAGCACTCGAGTATGTGGCAGGAAGGGTAATTTTCACTAAAAGAAAGAGATTTAGACAATATTCAAACAATAATTGTTCACAAGCCATAATATGCAGGGGTAGAGATTTATAAAAAGATTAAAAAGGTATGTGACTTTAATAGGGTTTAAACATAGCCTTATGCCGTGTATACACGACCGGACTTTCCAGCAGACTTGGTCCAGAGGACCAGAATCTGCCGGACAATTCGATCGTGTGTGGGCTTTAACAGATTTTTTTTCCCCAAAAGTCAGACGGACCTAGAAACAAAACATGTTTCAAATCTATCCGATGGACTCAAGTCCAATGGACTAAAAATCGGGAAAACTGTTCGTCTGTGTGCTAGTCCGACGGACCAAATACGACACAAGGGCAGCTATTGGCTACTGGCTACTGAACTTCCTTGTTTAGTTCCATTTACATCATAACATTCAAAATGAATGGACTTTCGAACAGACTTAGTCCGGTCGTGTGTGGCCAAGTCCGTTTCGTTCAGAAAGTCCATCGGACCTCCGCCGAAAGTCCATCAGGAAGACTGTCAGACCTAGTCCGTCGAAAAGTCTGGTCACGTGTACTCAGCATTAGAAACCGTAATGAGTATACATTTTACAAACACTTATTTTATGTATACGCTTGTGGTTTACTGTATCAAGTAAAAAAAAAGGAAAAAGGATCTCCCCTATAGTGGGGTTTTTTAGGCAACAATATGTCTATAATATAGTAGAAAACATGTAGAAAACATGTATATGCGAGTAGGGTTACTACAAACGCAAAGAATAGGGCAAATTTGTTATTTCATAATATTTATTAAATAAAAAAGAGGATATAAATGACTAACATGATAGTCAAGAATTGAACTCCACTTGGCAATAAAAACATATATTAGGGATGCACATATATAGACAACATAGGTTATGTCACATAAACGCTGTACACCTGTATATACAATGAAGAAATGACACTGACGCGTTTCGACCCTCACAGGGGTCTTCTTCAGAGGATTTGTCTATTGTGGAAGAAAAAGACAACTATAAATAGATATATGAAAAAAGGAGTTGTTCATCATAATATACTAAGAACAATTTGCTGTAAGCAATATATACATCTATCATCACAATGTTGTATAATTACCAATTAATGTGCATCACACGCCATAAGAATATGGTCCACAGTGGGGTTCCTCATTAGAAAGCACATGTAGCCCAAGACATTCCTCTCCTGCCCTGCATAAATGCACCGAAGATCACACAATAGGCCCTTGTCGCTGTAGTCCACCCAAAAAGAGGGGGAAAGGGAAGAAAGGGAGTCCAGGAGTGTGGCTTGCGAGAGATCACATGTATAAGTCCACCTCCAGTGTAACACACGGAGGGGGGTACAGGTGTCGATAGCCAGAGGCTAGATGGGACGTACCTGCAATAGGACAGGACGTGAAACAAGCTAATTAGGCAGTTATCAACTCCAAAAATACTGGAGAAGGTCCCCTACTGATAGTAAGTAAGGGAACATAAGGTAGCATACCAAAAAATTATCTAATGAGACTAAAGCTGATAGGTAGTACCTGAATAAAGAATGAACCGTGTGCTCAATAGACAGTGTAGCCACCACTATTATTAGTGAATAATACTAAGGAAAAGTGAAAGGCCGATAGTGGTGCCAGATAGTGAAAGTAGTGATATAATAAACAGGAGAAGAACATCCAGATATGGATGTGGTGTAACGTGCACAAGGAGAGTATATAAATTTACCTAAATATATGTCATCTGATGGAAAATTCTTTAAGGAATGGACCAGGATGACCGCAGTGCAAAAGGAGGGGAGGCTATCTGGTCCCAGTCTAAGAGGTCCAGAATATGCTCACCCCACACCCTTATATAACTCAATGGGGTACAGAAAACCTGAGTCTGTAAATAAAAGTAAGGGCAATAATGACCATGGTGATCAAAGGATAAAAAGACTAGAGTGCCTGATGAGATCCAGAAAGTGGCTTACCCAGGTATGCAATAAAGTGTCAGCAGATAATAGTCTCCTCGAAGGGGAAGGATAAATTATCCTCCCTCAGGGCCGAGTAAATATAGTATGTGGCCAAACCTACCCCAGTCCAAAGTCCGCCGATTCAACCCGCATGGCCGCCAAAAATGGCTGGCCACATGTGGTCTCCCCGGCGTTCCAGAAATGCCATTTCCGAAAATGACGAAATGACTGCAGTTCCGTTGCACAGGCGTGACGTCATGCGCGCTAACGAGCGGCGTCCGGAGCTGTTCCGGAATGCTGCCGGCCGGGTGACGTATCCCAGGGAAGCAGGCGGTACCTACCCGTCTAGCCCCCGGGAGCCTGGGGGAGGGGCCCGCGCACGCTCGGACCCATCCCCTCGTCCCGCCGGGAAGCCACACCGCTGCAATCCGCCCTATAGAACCAGCCACCACAGAGGTCAAGGCGCCATCTAGAGGCAGGAAAAGAGAAGGCATGTATATGGTCGCCACATGTGTCAAATTGCATATAAAGTATGTGAAAAAAATTCACCCTAATAGTTGTCAATATTGATTAATATAGACACATATATAAAAACTACAACAATTGTGCATGCATTGAAAAAATGACAAAATGGTTAGCGAACAAGATTTTTTCAAAGATGAATAATTGGCAATGATTCAATTGACAATAAATCTATTAAAGATCATATAATATCGAAAAACAAGAAATAAAAACTTAATCCAAATAAATCAATCTGACTTAGGATTTAAGATTAAAGGGGATCACGATGAGACAATCTAAATAAAATAAAAAAATAAAAAAATATATAGATACAATTTTTACTGTGTCCTTCCTGAGTAGGGATGAGCTTCGTGTTCGAGTCGAACATACGTTCGACTCGAACATCGGCTGTTCGCCCGTTCGGCGAATTCCGAACATTATGGGCCGTTCGCGACAAATTCGTGTGGCGCTCACGGCCCACAATGCACTGCGTCATCGCAGTGCATTGCTGGCTCATGATTGGCCAAGCATGCACTGTGACCCCGCATGCTTGGCCAATCACAGCGCCAGCAGCGAGGAGAGCCATGATTGGCCACAGGCAGGATGCCTGTGGCCAATCATAGCTCAGGCTGTGTAGTACACACCCCACACTATATAAGGCCGCCAGCGCGGCGGCCTTGTGTAGTGTGTTGGCGTCTGAAGCAATTAGTGGGTGTTCTGTGTACCTTCAACACAGTATACACCGATCGTTATCGGCCGATTTTTCGATCTTGCTCTTCTGTAGTGGTTGTTGTCTGCATGCCCTGACCGCAGTATACACCGCGATATTCACCTCACCTATATAGCTAGCGATATATCTATCTTTTATAATAGAGCTTGCAGTCAGTAGTGTTAGGAGCTTGTGCCTGCTGTCTGCGTGCTCTGTACCCAGTACACACCGCTATATCCACCTACATAGCTCTTCTCTATTTGAGCCATCTGCCATCTGCAGGAGTTATTGGAAGTTGTGTGTGCCTCCAGCACAGCACAGTATACATCTGTATATACCCCTTTATCTCTGGTGTTCTATAATAAAGGCATCTGCAGGAGTTAGTGGGTGTTTTGTGCCTCCAGCACAATATACACCTGTATCTACCCTTTATTGCTGTTCTCTAATAGAGCCATCTGCAGGGCTTAGGGGGTGTTGTGTGCCTCCAGTACAGTATACCCCTTTATCTCTGGTGTTCTATAATAAAGGCATCTGCAGGAGTTAGTGGGTGTTGTGTGCCTCCAGCACAATATACACTACCCAACTGCTGTTTTACCCAACTCCCTTCAGACCATTACCATGTCTGGAAGGCCAGCAAGGAGAGGCAGACAGGCGCGAGCCGATAAAGAGGGCAAGCAGGCTCTGTGTCTAGAGACAACAGTGCTGGTCGTGGACGCGGTGCATTGTCACCAGCACGTGGCCATGGGACACGCTTGTCCTTCTTTTCGGCAGCTGGACATGTTGAACCGCAACATGCCAACAACTTGGTAGAGTGGATGACCAAGCCCTCTTCATCCTCCTCATCCTCTCTCACCCAGTCTCAGGGTACTAGCAAAGCAGCTGCCAACGCATCGTCTTCCGTCGTCTCAGAGTCATCATCAGTGACTCCTTCCCTAGACCCACCACGTCCTCCCGAGGAGTCTCCTGAACTCTTTGAGCACAGTGTTGGGTACATGCTCCAGGAGGATGCCCAGTGTTTTGTAGGCTCTGATGATGACACTCAGCTAGAGGAAGGCAGTAGCGTGAATGCAGAGAGAGGGGATGCTCAAGAAGGACAGCAATCTGGCAGTCATGTTCCACAAGCTGCAGCATACTGCCAGGTTTGCTACAGCGATGAAGAGGGAGGGGATGATGAGGGCACTGACTCCACGTGGGTGCCTGATAGGAGAGAGGAGGAGGAGGAGGAGGCACATGTCCAATGAGGCAGGATGCCCTCCGGGGGCCAGCTTAGGGGCAGCACACTGACTGAATCACACCGCAGAGCTCCCCCTGTGCAGGGCGCTGCCTCTGCGTGTTATTCTAAAAGTTCTTTGGTGTGGGCCTTTTTTGAGACGAGTGCATCAGATCGCACCGCTGCTATTTGCAACATATGTCTCAAGCGTATCTCGCGTGGCCAAAACATCAGCCGCTTGGGCACCACATGCTTGACCAGACATATGTTGACCTGCCATGCAGCTCGTTGGCAAGCGTACCTCAAAGACCTGCACCAAAGAACAAAGCGGACCTCTCCTTGCTCCTCATCAGCTGGCATCTCCAACCCCACTAGACCTTCAGTCCTCTCTGAAACCTGCTCTGAGAGGAATGAAGGTGTAGAATTAGGTGTGTCACAGCCAAGTGCTTCCGGGCACTCTGCTAGCAGTACACCCACGTCTGATTATAGCAGGCAAATGTCCCTGCCCCAGCTGCTTGACCGGCGAAAGAAGTTCACTCCCAGCCATCCACATGCCCAGCGGTTGAATGCTAGCTTGGCTAAATTGCTAGCACTTCAACTGCTGCCTTTTCAGTTGGTAGACTCGGCCCCCTTCCGTGAGTTTGTACAATGTGCGGTTCCTCAGTGGCAGGTCCCCAAATGCCACTTTTTCTCATGGAAGGCAATTCCGGCTCTCTACCGGCATGTGGAAGGCAATGTCCTGGACAGGGCGGTCAGCGGTAAGGTGCATATTACCGCTGACTCATGGTCCAGCAGGCATGGACAGCGACGTTACCTGTCTTTCACGGCCCATTGGGTCACTCTTCTGGCAGCTGGGAAGGATGCAGGACAAGGTGCAGTAGTGTTGAAGGTTGTTCCGCCACCACGCCTCCAAAATGCTACTATTGGTTGTGACACACCTCTCTCCTCCACCCCCTCCTCTTCTTCTTCCTCCATGGCCTCTTCCAGTGCTCTGTCCTCAGAACCAGCGGTGCTCCGTAGGCGTTCCAGGGGCTACGCAAGTACGCAGGCAAAACAATGCCATGCCGTGCTTGCGCTGGTTTGTTTGGGGGACAGGAGCCACACTGGGGCGGATGTTTTGTCAGCTCTGCAGGGGCAGGCCGAGAGGTGGTTGACGCCACGCCAGCTTAAGCCAGGAATGGTGGTTTGCGACAATGGCACCAACCTCCTCTCCGCCCTTCGACAGGGACAACTGACCCATGTGCCCTGTATAGCTCACGTCCTTAACCTGGTGGTGCAGCGGTTCTTGGGCAGGTACCCGGGCTTACAGGATGTCCTGAAGCAGGCCAGGAAAGTCTGTGTGCATTTCCGCTGATCATTTAATGCCTGTGCTCGGCTGGCTGAGCTCCAAAAGGAGTTGAACCTGCCCAAGAACCGCCTTATATGTGACATGCCCACCAGGTGGAACTCAACGTTGGCCATGCTGCAGGGGCTGCACACGCAGCAGAGGGCCATCAATGAGTACCTGTGTGACTACGGCACCAGGACAGGGACAGGGGAGCTCGGTTTTTTCTCACCACGCCAGTGGGGCATGATCAGGGATGCATGCACTGTCCTGTCACCGTTTGAGGAGGCCACAAGGATGGTGAGCAGTGATAGTGCATGCATCAGTGACACTGTACCTCTTGTCCACCTCTTGGAGCATACGCTGCGTGGAATAATGGACAGGGCACTTGAGGCAGAACAAAGGCAGGAAGAGGAGGACTTCCTTGCCTCTCAAGGCCCCCTTTATCCAGACAGTGTTCCTGCTGTGCCACCCATCACACAGGAAGAGGATGAGGAGGAGGAAGAGGAGGAGGAGGATGATTGTGTCAGCATGGAGGTGGAGGCTGGCACTCAGCATCAGCAGCAGCAGCAGCAGCAGCAGCAGCAGCAGCAGACATGTAGGGATGATTTACAGTCCCAAGAAACACGTGGACTTGTACGTGGCTGGGAGGAGGTAGCTGCGGATCATGTTGTCCTTAGTGACCCAGAGGACTCCGGACCAAATGCCTCAGCTAACCTATGCTGCATGGCCTCCCTGATCCTGCAAAGCCTGCGGAAGGATCCTCGTATTCTTCTGATCAAGGAGAGGGACCATTATTGGCTGGCCACTCTCCTTGATCCATGGTACAAGGGTAAGGTTGCCGACCTTATCTTGCCATCGCAGAGGGAGCAGAGAATGAGACATCTCCGGGAGACCTTGCAGAAAGGTCTGTGCAACGCGTTCCCAGAGACTAGGAGGTTACAAACTCCTGGTCCTGGACAACGTGTTGCTGAGGCATCGGTCAGAAGGAGCGGTGGAGAAGGTGGCCGTCTGACTGATGCTTTCAGACAATTTTTTAGTCCGCAGCCCCAAGGTATGATCGGTTCCAGCAACCATCGCCAGCGTCTGATTTACATGGTGCAGGAATACCTAGGGGCAAGGTCAGACTTGGACACCTTTCCCACCGAAAATCCTCTGGCTTACTGGGTCTTGAGGATGGATCACTGGCCAGAGCTTGCACAGTATGCAATTGAGCTACTGGCCTGTCCTGCATCCAGCGTTCTTTCGGAATGCACCTTCAGTGATGCTGGTGGCTTTGTTACCGATCACAGGGTGCGCCTGTCCACCGAATCAGTTGATCGACTGACCTTCATCAAGATGAATCAGTCTTGGATCACCCACAGCTACCAAGCACCTGAAGCTGATGTAACTGAATAATTTTTTTTGAAATATCACATCCCTTCAAGACTGCCTATGCTGATGCTGAGTGACTGTCCTGTTATGTTGATTGTCTATCCTCTTCCTCCTCCGCTGATATGTTGGAAGAACATTTCTGGTTCTGGGTGATGCCTAAGGCCCAATTTTTCTGCCCCTGTTTAACAGGGGCGTTTAGTTACAATTTTTGATGCAATGCTTTGCAGCAGGGCTAATTCCTGCAATAAAACTAGAGTATATGGGAGAGGTTGCAGTGTGGTGGCACCAGCACCAGTGCCTAAGGCCCAATTTTTCTGCCCCTGTTTAACAGGGCGTTTAATTACAATTTTTGATGCAATGCTTTGCAGCAGGGCTAATTCCTGCAATAAAACTAGAGTATATGGGAGAGGTTGCAGTGTGGTGGCACCAGCACCAGTGCCTAAGGCCCAATTTTTCTGCCCCTGTTTAACAGGGGCGTTTAATTACAATTTTTGATGCAATGCTTTGCAGCAGGGCTAATTCCTGCAATAAATCTAGAGTATATGGGAGAGGTTGCAGTGTCGTGGCACCAGCACCAGTGCCTAAGGCCCAATTTTTCTGCCCCTGTTTAACAGGGACATGTAATTACAATTCTTGATATAATATTTCACAGGAGGGCCCGTTCCTGTGCCCACCCAGAGTAACTGTGAGGACTTATAGTGTTGTGGCACCAGCACCACAACCACCAAAGGTCAATTTTTCTACCACTGTTCAACAATGGCATGTAATTACAATTCTTGATATAATCGTTCACAGCAGGGCGCTCCAGTGCCCACCAAGAGTCACTTTCAGGGCTTACAATGTTGTGGCAAAACCAACACCTTGTTCCGCCATTTCTGCAGAGCATATAGGGCAGGCCCCTACTTTCAAACATCCAACTTACAAACATCTCCTACTTGCAAACGGAAGGAGACAACAGCAAGTGAGATGAAAAAAGATGGACGACAAAACAAATTATACAGGGATGATAACCCTTCCCTATGATTTCCAAAAAGCTTAAAAATAGTTTTTTTGACTGGAGCTACACTTTACAAATGTACCAGTTGAAAATTACAAACAGATTCAACGTAACACGACAAACCTACACAGTCTCTGTCTTGTTTGCACCGCCTGTATACTGCTGTTCTGAGTATATAGGGCCTGGGGGCCACACGCATTTCCTTTTTTTAATATGGGTACTGGGTTCCCCTTAATATGCGTACAAGACCCAAAGGGGCTGGTAATGGGCAGGGAGGGCTGCCTATGCCATTTTTCTCAATGATTTTCAACCATATTGCAGGAACCAGATATAACATTAAAACCGCAAGCAGTTTTAAATGATGTTATTTCCATTTAATGTCATTTTGTGCAGGGACTGTTCTAAACACGGGAAACACGTGGCACTTCACAGGCATACTACAGACACCCCCAGGCACCATATTTAAAGGAATATTTCACTTTTTTTTTTCACTTTAATCGTCATTAAAATCAGTGCTCCCGCCAAAACTGCCATTTTTAAAAACATTTTAGGCATTGATCCATGTCCCCTGGGGCAGGAGCCAGGTCCCCAAACCCTTTTTAGGACAGTATCTTGCATATTAGCCGTTAAAATGAGCACTTTTAATTTCGAACGTTCGAGTCCCATAGACTTCAATGGGGTTCTAAAGTTCGTACGAATTTGGGGTCCGTTCGAAAGTTCTGGTGCGAACCGAACCGGGGGGTGTTCGGCTCATCCCTATTCCTGAGAAAAATCCCTTGAGAAAAGGGGCAAACGAGATAGCCGGGGCACATGCCAATCTGTATCTGGGGGAGTGGAAGAAGTCTCTCCTACACGACGAGAGCCTCCTCGAGTTTACATGCCATATTTCTCTATGGCGGCGTTACATCAATGACGTCCTCGTCGTGTGAGAGGGGACGGAGGACCAATTATTAAAATTTCTGTCACTCATCAATGTAAATGATCATAATCTAAAATTTACCATGATTTATGATCTTTTCCAAATTAAATTTTTGGACGTACTAATTGGACGTTCCCCCACCAACCAAATCTTTACCACCCTTTATCGAAAAAATACCGCAGGTAACACTGTCTTACATGCGGACAGTTTTCATCCAACAAACCTAAAACGATCTATTCCTTATGGACAATACCTGCGGTTACGCAGAAATTGTTCCAATGATGTCCTCTTTTGTGAAGAGGCGGCCAAATTACAAAAGAGACTCTTAGTGCGTGGCTATAGCCGGTCTTGTTTGCGGAAAGCATACAATAAGACGGCAACACAATCCCGTCACAATTTGTTGCTTCCAAAGGAGGCGAAGGTTGGTTCTGGTTCTCAAACAACCAGGATCATCCTTCGATTCTCCAAACAACATGTGAATATCCGCAACATTATTCAGAAACACTGGTCAATCCTAAAGGATGACCAGAGAATTGGAAGTCTCATTTCAGCATACCCTTCAATTACCTATAGACGAGCTACTTCTCTACATGACAAATTAGTTCAAAGCGAATATCAGGATGAGACTAAACGAGCCAGACATTGCTCAGTTTTTGGATCCTTCCCATGTGGTCACTGTTCCTCCTGTAGATACATCAGACGAGAAAAGTATTTTCGTTTACCCAACGGTAGAACATTCCGCCCCGCACATTTTGCCAACTGTCAAACGTGGGGGGTCGTATACCTCATGGAGTGTGAATGCGGCGCGTTCTACGTGGGGAAAACGAAATTGGAATTCCATACAAGAATAGCGAAACACATCTACAGTATGGAGATTGGAAATTACTATCTACCTTTAGGACGACATGTGGTCACCATACACAATTATAGGATGCCTAAGGTATCTTTTGCCATATTGGATCGTGTACATATTCCCAACCATGGAGGAGATTGGAATAAGATCCTTCTCCAACATGAACAAAGATGGATCTTTAAATGAAACGCTACCATATATCCTGGTTTGAACGAAGCTATCTCGTTTGCCCCTTTTCTCAAGGGATTTATCTCAGGAAGGACACAGTAAAAAACGTATCTATATATTTATTTTTTATTTATTTTAGTTTATTTAGATTGTCTCTTAGTGATCCCCTTTAATCTTAAATCCTAAGTCAGATTGATTTATTTGGATACGGTTTTTATTTCTTGTTTTCGATATTATATGATCTTTAATAGATTTATTGTCAATTGAATCATTGCCAATTATTCATCTTTGAAAAAATCTTGTTCGCTAACCATTTTGTCATTTTTTCAATACATGCACAATTGTTGTAGTTTTTATATATATGTCTATATTAATCAATATTGACAACTATTAGGGTGAATTTTTTTCACATAATTTATATGCAATTTGACACATGTGGCGACCATATACATGCCTTCTCTTTTCCTGCCTCTAGATGGCGCCCTTGACCTCTGTGGTCACTGGTTCTATAGGGCGGATTGCAGCGGTGTGGCTTCCCGGGCGAACGAGGGGATGGGTCCGAGCACGCGCGGGCCCCTCCCCCAGGCTCCCGGGGGCTAGACGGGTAGGTACCGCCCGCTTCCCTGGAATACGTCGCCCGGCCGGCGGCATTCCGGAACAGCTCCGGATGTGGCTCGTTAGCGCGCATGCGCGACTTTCGGGGATGCGCGTGACGTGCTGACGTCACGCCTGTGCGACGGAACTGCAGTAATTTCGTCATTTTCGGAAATGGCATTTCCGGAACGCCGGGGAGACCACATGTGGCCAGCCATTTTTGGCGGCCATGCGGGTTGAATCGGCGGACTTTGGACTGGGTGGGGCCCATCTGTGAGCGGAAACAGGACACAGCTGGGGTAGGTTTGGCCACATACTATATTTACTCGGCCCTGAGGGAGGATAGTTTATCCTTCCCCATCGAGGAGACTATTATCTGCTGACGCTTTATTGCATACCTGGGTAAGCCACTTTCTGGATCTCATCAGGCACTCTAGTCTTTTTATCATTTGATCACCATGGTCATTATTGCCCTTACTTTTATTTACAGACTCAGGTTTTCTGTACCCCATTGAGTTATATAAGGGTGTGGGGTGAGCATATTCTGGACCTCTTAGACTGGGACCAGATAGCCTCCCCTCCTTTTGCACTGCGGTCATCCTGGTCCATTCCTTAAAGAATTTTCCATCAGATGACATATATTTAGGTAAATTTATATACTCTCCTTGTGCACGTTACACCACATCCATATCTGGATGTTCTTCTCCTGTTTATTATATCACTACTTTCACTATCTGGCACCACTATCGGCCTTTCACTTTTCCTTAGTATTATTCACTAATAATAGTGGTGGCTACACTGTCTATTGAGCACACGGTTCATTCTTTATTCAGGTACTACCTATCAGCTTTAGTCTCATTAGATAATTTTTTGGTATGCTACCTTATGTTCCCTTACTTACTATCAGTAGGGGACCTTCTCCAGTATTTTTGAAGTTGATAACTGCCTAATTAGCTTGTTTCACGTCCTGTCCTATTGCAGGTGCGTCCCATCTAGCCTCTGGCTATCGACACCTGTACCCCCCTCCGTGTGTTACACTGAAGGTGGACTTATACATGTGATCTCTCGCAAGCCACACTCCTGGACTCCCTTTCTTCCCTTTCCCCCTCTTTTTGGGTGGACTACAGCGACAAGGGCCTAGTGTGTGATCTTCGGTGCATCTATGCAGGGCAGGAGAGGAATGTCTTGGGCTACATGTGCTTTCTAATGAGGATCCCCACTGTGGACCATATTCTTATGGCGTGTGATGCACATTAATTGGTAATTATACAACATTGTGATGATAGATGTATATATTGCTTACAGCAAATTGTTCTTAGTATATTATGATGAACAACTCCTTTTTTCATATATCTATTTATAGTTGTCTTTTTCTTCCACAATAGACAATTCCTCTGTAGAAGACCCCTGTGAGGGTCGAAACGCGCCAGTGTAATTTCTTCATTGTATATACAGGTGTACAGTGTTTATGTGACATAACCTATGTTGTCTATATATGTGCATCCCTAATATATGTTTTTATTGCCAAGTGGAGTTCAATTCTTGACTATCATGTTAGTCATTTATATCCTCTTTTTTTATTTAATAAATATTATGAAATAACAAATTTGCCCTATTCTTTGCGTTTGTAGTAACCCTACTCGCATATACATGTTTTCTACTATATTATAGACATATTGTTGCCTTAAAAACCCCACTATAGGGGAGATCCTTTTTCCTTTTTTTCGTTGCAATCAGGGGCGAACGGCAAACTGCAAAGTTCAAAAGAGGTATTTACTTCTTTGCAAATGACTATTGTCTTGACATTTTTTGATCTAAATTACAGAATCTCTTTAACGATCTGATTTAATATATATATTTTTTTACTATTTTAGTTGTTAGAAACTAAAAGAAAAGCTATTTATAATTTCTTTGAATTCAATGTTAAATTAGGAAAAACTGCAGTTTAAACCTGCAAATGACCTTATATTAACAATTTTGTTCTTATCTTGGTGTAAATTGCTGGAAGAAAGAACATGTGTGATTCCACAGAAGTTGCAGTTTACAAGTAGTACTTTCTTTGATTAACATTAGTAATTTGCAAAACACCTTGTGGCAAGTATTACAGAATATCACAGCTGCAGTTTTTAGCAATTCATTTAGGATAGAAAAAGAGGTACCGGTATATAATAATATATGAACCATAGTGTAAAATATAATGGTGTTGCTAAGAAACTCATCAAATAAATGTATGCCTATATAAAAGTTCCTTTCACAGGGCATAGAAGTCCAAATAATTCTTCATATTTAGTATGATAATATTTGAGTTTAAGGCCTTAAAAACAATGTGCAGATAACACTTCTGCTTAGTTCATTAAAGTTTCAGCTTCCAAGTTTCAATGTTATTACTTTTAAAGTAGATCAAAGTCTGGGGTCATGTGTTACTTTACTTTATATTTCATTACTGTCTTATTATACCTATATTTTTTTCTCCAATAAAAAATGTATAAAATGTCTAATATTAACATTTAAATCTGTTATGTTTCTTATTCTCCATCTTGGTTTGTGCATTAGACAACAGAATGTGATGCACTCTAGGATTTTGTGTTAATCAACACAGTATGGAGTCAGGCCTGGCTTAAGGCCAAGTGTCCGAATTCTGTATGTGAACATCTAATAGTGCAAATTAACACAAAAAATAACATTTAATAGACTGTTCTGAAAGAATTGTGAAACTATATTGCTACTAAAATGTAATCTATTATTCTAGGATAGATGTCCACTTTGGATGATTTGTTTGGCTCGGTTGCCAGTCTCATATATATTGGAGACAGCAGGCATTGCTGCCTGACACAGTTCAGAGTAAAAAATTATCAGACAAGCTAATAAACCTTATGCACTTGCTATAAGTTCCCAAGCGATACACAATGTCAGAGGTCTTTACATGTTCTTCCCCTGAACCTCTCCATAGCATAGCTATTAGTAATGAGTAATGATGTATGAATATAGGTAAAGTGATCTTGCGCAGTGATATAACAATCACTAAAAAACACTAAGTGCAATGAATGAGATCAAATAAATTGCAGTGAAAAATTTGTGCAAGTAGCAAATGGCCCCCTGTAGGAGAACTAAATGAAAGTGCAATAGCTAAATTGTCCCCAGATGAAGTCACGTGTTGTGACGTAATTCGCAGGGAGTGGCTTGTATCAGACGCATAAAGGAAGTGGTGTAAGGAGGCGCTGAGGATGCCGAGTTTACTGTTTCTAGCCTGTTTTTATTGATTTTAATGTAAGAGTCCACCTGTTGATACCTTTAATAAACGCACGTATTATCTAATATACTGCACCATTGGAGGCACCCTTTTTTCTTACCTATTGTGACGTCCATTGGAGTCTACTAGGACGATGTAGTGAAGAGTCCAGGCAGTAGGAAAAATATCCTTTGGTTTCACCATTAGGGTATACAAGCAGAAAGAGGTCCCAACAGGATGGTGTAGAAAGTTTAAGACTTGGTGATGCATTTTTTCTTCATCTGTGAGGTAAGAGTTCTGTGAGACCACTGTTTGAAGAGACGATTCGTGGAACAATCCTTTATGGACACTTTTTATATCTCCACTTAATCCTTTGGCAATGAGTCCATTATAATATTTTCCTAGTCTATATGTAGGACATTATCCATTAGTTGGGTCTGGAGACCTCTTGTCTGGAGACCCCTTGTCATCATATTTGTTTACTATTCACATCCAGGACTTTTATATGGACATTTATGTTATATATATTTCTGGCACAGACTAGCACAGTTATTTTGGTAGCCATTGCACATCGATTTAGCTATTGCACTTTAATTTAGCTCTCCTACGGGGGGCCATTTGCTACTTGCATTCATTTTTCACTGCACTTTATTTGATCTCATACATTGCACTTAGTGTTTTTTAGTGATTGTTATACTACTGCACCAGACCACTTTACCTATTGTCAGGAAGGGCATGCCAGCACCCAAGATGGCTGCAGAAGAAGATGATCTGTTACCTCTGCCCCTGTCAGGATGTCATTGGTGCGTACGCACCATGTGACAGCTTTTGCTGCCCAAACAGGCTATTTAAACTCAGCCAGTTTCCAGATTTAGTGCTGTCTGCTCTACAGCGTTCCCTGTGCAACCTGCAACTATTTACCTGCCTTCTGTTCCTATTGTGACCCGGCTTGCTTCCTGACGTTCCTGTTTCCTGCCTGCATCCAACCCTGGCTTGTGCCCCACTCCGCACCTGCCTGCTCCTTCTGCCACTCCGCTGCCAGCCTGTTGACGACCCGGCCTGTAATCTGATTCCGCTTCTGCTTCAGCCCCTGTTCCTGACGTGCCCCGTTGTGTATGACCCAGCCTGCCTGTACCTGCGTTCTCTTCAGCCTTGAGGGTGCCACCATCCCTTCTGCTGCATCTGCACTCCTGCCTGTGGGGACCAGTTGTCTACTCGCTCCAGCTACCTGCCTACCACTGCTCTGGGATTCCTACAGACACCTCTACGGCCCGGCCGAGTGCTCCGATCCAGCTCCAGGTTCAGCGATCTCGCTAGGCACTCGTGCGACTCTGCATCTCGATGATTTCTGTCAGCTCTATCAGAGGCTCCAAGTCAGAGTTGTAAGAGAGGCCATCCTCTGCATATCAGGCTCCATCACCAGGTATGTAACACCTATATTTTTACTTGATTTGTGTGTTATGTGAACACTAATGCCCTGTGCACACGGTCGGACATTCCGACTACAAAATCCATCAGATTTAGGCCCAAACTTGTCTTACATACACATGGTCACACAAAGTTGTCGGAAAATCCGATCGTTCAGAACACAGTGACATAGAACACGTACGACAGGACTATAAAGAGGGCAGTAGCCAATAACTTTCATCTCGTAACTTATTCTGAGCATGCGTGGCACTTTGTCCATTGGAATTGTCTACACATGATCAGAATTTAGACGATCGGATTTTGTTGTCGGAAAATTTTAGATCGTGCTCTCGAACTTTGTTTGTTGGAAATTCAGACGGAAAAAGGCAGATGGAGCCTACACACAGTCGGATTTTCGGACAGCAAGATCCGATCGCACATTTTCCATCGGAAAGTCCGACCATGTGTACAGGGCATAACAAGTTTTGCTGCTGGATTTATATTCTTTATTTTATCACTTTCTGAGTATAGCACTTTTTTAGTTACTCTCAGTAGCGCAAGGGACACGTAATGATGTATGCCATATCTGACAAACCTCCAGTGTCAATATGCACCTTTAATAACCCAAGCTCTCCCATAGCTGCCCAATATTACAGAAACAAGGAGCTGGAATTGCAGATTTTATCTGAACAGCCCCACTACCTGTGTGTACTTCTGTCAAAAATAAGCCCCCGTTTGTTCCCACAAATGGGTTTACATTCCATACAAGTCTATGGGAATGCAAACCCCATTCCAGTAGGTCAAATGCAGAAAAGAAGGTTAACTGCTGGTCAAATGCCCCTGTAAATGAATTATGAATGATCTCTGTACTGTCATAAACTGATGCCATCAATACAAGCCCAAAGACAATAGACACAACCTGAAACATGTTGCATTAGATGTGAAGGTCTTTTGTCCTCATGAAAGGTTATGCAAGAGGGTCTACAGCTTGACTAGACTCGATTTTTGTAAGAAGTGTTAGCTTGGGGTTGAGAACGCCCAAGTTTATATCACATTTAAGAAGCAAAACACTTCCTTAAAAAAAATTCCAGTTGAACACACTTGGTTTTCTTTTTATTTATTATGTATTAGGTAACTTTATAATCATATTATGTGACTTTCCGCTTTTATGCAGGAAAAAAAATGGGTAAGACATCCCTGTTTTAGGTATATGGATTATCATTGTTCATAGAAGTAAGCAATTTACCCTTCTTAAATGCTTTTAAAGTGTTTGTTAGCCTTGACATTTCAAATTTCTAAAATGTGCCTGCTGTATCCTGTTCTCTTTGTATTGCTTCCTTTGTTTGAAATCCCTGATGTTCCTGCCAGTCCCTTTGCTTCCTAATAACACCTGACCACATTAGGCAAGAGAGCTCACTGTGGGCAGTTCCCCAACTGTGCTGGGAACTCAGGCTAATCTCCTCCAATGATCAGACTTATCCTGACGCCCCTCCACACAGCCTTTCACTGGGAAGATCAGTGTACTGCTTTTTCTCCTCCCCCTAACTCTTATGCAGCTGAGAACAGACAGAACAGAAGGAATATGTTCACTTTTAAAAAAGGGGAAAAAAATTAAAATTGTCTATCAAATACTCACTATAATTTTTTTTCCTGATAAACTCCATGGCAGCATACGTTTGGGTTTAGCCCCACCTCCTCTCCTATCCTATAGGACCCCACTTCCATAAATCTTTCCTCTGAGCCAGCAGCCGTGTTCTGTAACTAGCCTACTCAGATGTTGGGAGGGGACTCCTGCTGCCATGGAGTCCATTAGGAAAGGAAAATTATGGTAAGTATTTGATAGACAATTTTCAATTTTCCTGACAGACTCCTTGGCAGCATACGTTTGGGAAATAACTCTTCGTACAGATGCTGAGCAAAGGTTTAATTGACCCTGTCAACTAACAGGATTTGTAAACCAAAATTAACAGAAGACAAAGCAGCTGGTTTAACACAATAATGAGTCATAAATGTGTTGATTGAAGACAAAGAGGCTGCCTTGCAGATCACTTTGGGGGCAATATAATAGTATTGTTACTGCACAGTATAATGATAATGCAGATCTGACTGTCTACTAATGCTATGGTATGAATTGTTTATAGACATATTATTATCTGCTAATTATCAATACTAAATAATTATTGTTGGTGACCATAATGGTAAACAGAATTGTATTACTAATTGATGTTATGCTATATAACAGGGATCTGCAATTAGCGGACCTCCAGCTGTTGCAAAACTACAAATCCCATCATGCCTCTGCCTCTGGGTGTCATGCTTGTCGCTGTCAGAGTCTTGCTATGCCTCATGGGACTTGTAGTTCTGCAACAGCTGGCGGTCCGCTAATTGCATATCACTGCTATATAACATTCTGTTTATTATTTAAATGTATTATATGAGTGGACTTTTATGAACAGTAGAGAGGAGTGTCCTAGTGCCTACTGATTAAAGAAAGAAAAGGATTTTTTACACTAAACTGGTCAATTGTATCAGCAATAGGAATCTCAAACACAGAGATGCAAAATAATGTTTTTCCTTTATTAAATTATTCAATAGGAACTAGTTCTATTCTGACACGTTTCACACTAGGCACAGTGCTTTCTAAAAAAGCCTAGCTCAAAACATGTCAGAATATAACATTTTGCTGCTTGCTGGTTGCTCTGGTGGAAACAAGCCAAGCCAGCACCTGAGATATGACTGTGAAGTGTGGAGCTTGATCTTGCCTAGAGCGCCTTGTGAAATATTTGACAATGCTAATTTAGATAACTCTGAGGAAGGAGGTGTGCTCTTGAAATGCATAAACCTGGGTTGATATTTGAGGCAGAAACTTTGGGTTGCTGATCAAGATCAGTATTTGATCATTTGCATGCAGTGGATTATGCAAGTCTCACATTAGATGCATTTTAGGTTTATTAAATTTTTTCTAAACACTTTTCTACATATAAGATATACATTTTAACAATGTTTTACTCAAAATATCACAGGATGCCAGTGCACATTTTCTCTGTTCTATCTGTTGAAAGTAATCTTTAAGTGGGGTTGTGTCCTTTCAACACTTGGGTGCTGATAGCTTTTGTTGTTTATGGCATACAGTCAAAAAGACAATGTACTTTCAACTTTCTTTGTATCTCCTCTTCCAGCAGTTGTGCAGGGTGTATAAATATGACCGTACAGTCCAATAAGATACAGGGCTGGAGCCAGTGATCAGCCCCTGATAACAGAACTGGCCTGACCCACCTCTCTTTTCCTCTGCTTTAAAAGTGTGTGTCAAGAAGCTTTTTATGAGGGATGTGGCTGTTGGTTAGCTTTGCTAGTTCAAAGCACTAGAGTATGGGGCAGAAAGGAAAGGGATTTAGACAATATTCAAGCAATAATTGTTCACAAACCATAATATGCAGGGGTAGAGAACTATAAAAAGTTTATAAGACCCCTTTCACACCACACCGCCCATAGCATGGGCGGTAAAACGCCACTATTTTTAGTGGCGTCTTACTTCCGGATTTGCTGTGGATTTGCGGCACATTTCGGCCGCTAGCAGGGCGCTTTTGCCCCCCGCTAGTGGCCGGGAAAGGGTTAAAACCACCAGCAATATGCCGCAATAGCGGCATTTTGACGGAGGTATTACAACGCTGCCCCATTGATTCGGTAAACACACCGCTCCTTCACCGCTCCAAAGAAGCTACTGGCAGGACTTTTCCCTGATGTCCTGCCAGCGCACCGCTGTAGTATGAAAGCCCTCGGGCTTTCACACTACATACAATGGTGCAGCTTCTTTCGGGCGGATTGCAGGCGCTATTTCTAACGCTATAGTGCCTGCAAAAGGCCCTGGTGTGAAAGGGGTCTAAAGGTATGTGACTTCAATAGGGTTTAAACATAGCCTTAGAAACCGTAATGAGTATATATTTTACAGACACATTTTGTGCATACTCTTGTGGTTTACTGTATCAAGTATTTCTAATATACATGAGCTTACCTGCCCTTTGAAAAGGGAGATCCCATAGTGTTTCAATCCCTGTCTTGAGTGTGCCAGTGCTGACTGAGAATTGGGCAACAATTCTTTCTTTTCAGAGGGTCATTTGGTACTGCAAAGAGCAAAAGAGGTACCGTATATACTTGAGCATAAGCCACGTTTTTCAGCACATTTTGGCTTATACTTGAATGAGTCTCGAGTGTGGGTGCAGCCTCAATGTGCCCATCTGCAGCTGTAAACGGAACACTGATACAATACTGGGAAACTGTATCAGTTTTCCGTCTATCATGGACAAGGAGGAGGCGGGGCTTTGCTACAATGGATGGCCGCCAAACAGACTGCATGACACAGTGGGAGACACCCGCTGTTTTAGTTGTCGAGCGCCTTCTATTGCAACTTGGTCTCATAACAAGGATCTCGCTCCTCTGCATCATCCAGCCAAGACAAGCTCCACCAAGTGACCACCTCCAGGGAGCCCTCTGACCCCACTGTGGAACAAACAGCTTCCAAAGAGGCACATAGACTCACACCCCCCAAGATGAGTGAAGCCCTCAGGACCCCTGAATGGGGATTCTCTACATTTGGGTCTGACTGTGGCGCCCACTTAAATACATAGTGGGCAGCCCTACCTGACTCTGACTTTTGTCATTCTCTTTTTCAGGTTCCATCGCCTCAAGAAGTCGGGCCCCCGATAGCCTCGTTATGGCTAGCTGGGATACCCGACCTTGCCATAAAACCTACCACCCCGGCTGGGGTGGTCATACCTTCACAAGGGCTATTCTTGTTCCTCCCCTCCAAGGTTCTACAGCTTAGTTGTGTTTTTATTTTATCATTGAATTATCCTGCCTTAGGTTATATTCTCAGTTGTTCCCCCTATCCTAATATCCAGCTTAAGGCAACCTCCCCCACTCAGCTCACCAGAGAGCTTATCTCTCTCGAACGAATGTTTGTTCTTTCTTTTTATTTTTAAATTTTTGCTCAAATGTTGCCAATGTGGGCCCTTACGGCACTTGTTATTCCCCTAGTCCCATATCTTATACTATTCCCCACTTGGGAGCCGCGGCCGGAGCGGCCAATCATGCCACCCTTTTTGTTGTGACTTGGAGAGATGCACCTCCCTCTGGTGACACCAGGAAAACAACCCTTTGTGGTTGTACCTTCTCTGAGGCCTCCCTATCTGGGGGGACCCGGACTAGGACTTGGCTTGCCAGTCCTATTGCTACCATAATAGAATTGTTTATTATTATATTTCATTTATCTCCTTTACTAAACATGTTCTTTTTCACTTCCTTTACTCCATCCTTATATTCTTCTTTTCACACTTCTCTCATGCTTTATCTCTTGCTCCTCACCTACTTCCCCCTCTCTATCCAGGAACTTTCACTGAGACCATCACTCTTCTCATCCCCAGGGCATCACCAGGAGGACAGACCCTCAAAGTTCATATCCAGTGCTCCAAGGGCAGAGGTAAGATCTCCTCACACATTTGCGCTTCTCACCCCTGACACCCATGGCTGACTCTATCTCCCACCACCTAATTCTGAAGATCGCCTTGCATAATACGCAATGGCTTAACTCGCCCTCCAAACGCTGGAAGGCATTCCAGAGTTACCATGCCAGAAGCCTTGATATTGTCCTCCTCCAGGAGACCCATTTGCCTGCCAGCTACACCCCTTCCTTTCTCCACAGCAGCTTCCCCACTTTTTACCTGGCAAATGCTGACTCCAAAAAAGGGGGGTGGCCATCCTGCTAGTGAAACAAATCCCATTCATACATTCTCATACGGTCAAAGACACAGAAGGCAGATACTTACTCATTAAAGGTCAGATCGCAGGAGTTATGTACTCTATCATTTCATATTATGCCCCTAAACAGGGACAGTCACGTTTCTTTACCTCCATGCTATCCACCGTCTCCCCACATATGGAAGGCAGAATCATCCTAGGGGGGGACTCCAACATCACATTTGATCACATGCATGTCTTCTCCACGACAGGGATCTCATTGATTCCTGGAGAGAATTAAACTCCACAGCCAAGGACTTCATGCACTATTCTGCGCCTCACAAAACCTACACCAGAATTGATCATATTTTCATCCCCAACTCGGAGATACATACTGCGACTCATGCTGATATACACGAAGTCCCTTGGTCAGACCACTTTCTGGTGACTCTGAGAATAACTACCTCCCTTTCCCTTCCCCCCCCCCCCCCCAGTGGTGCCTAAGTAAAACCCTTCTATCCAATCCAGTCCACTGCACCATGCTGGAAAGAGACATTCGGGAATTCTTCCTCCTTAACGACACTGGAGATACATCACCAAGCTCTCTATGGGGAGCACACAAAACAGTTCTAAGGGGGAAAATAATTAAACTTGCGTCCAAACTGAAACGGGAAAGGAAAGTAGATGTAGAAAAACTTGAAAGTCAGTTTAAGTCTCTTAGTAAAGCCCACAAAAACAACCCCACGTCCAAAACACTAGCCAATCTGGAAACCACCCAAGTCGCCCTAAATTTAGCCCTGATGTCCAATGCAAATAAACACTTAAAGAGGAAGTAAACTCTCCCACTCTGATGCTTCTTTTCATTTAGTCCATTATAATAAGTCATTATCAGACTATAGCCACTGTAATCCAGCCCAAATCGCATATTACTTACTGTTTAAAGAAACTTTAAAAAACTTGTTTCCAGGGGTTAGGCAGCACCATCTTAAGTATTGTTTTCTGAGTCCACAGTGGAGTGTATTTCTGCCCTTACATTGAGCACTTCCTGTACTGTTAACCAAGCCTCCTTCTCAATCCAATGTTTCTATGGCAACCCTGCTTCCCTGTTCATAGCTTACTTGTTTATTTCATAATATTTACTTGTGCCGATGTCTAATGTTTCCCTTTGTCAGACTTATCAGCTTCAGCTGATAAGACTGCAGTAATGACCATGTTTAGACTGTATGTCATGTCACATGGTCACATGGTGTGTAGGAGGAAGCTCTGAGTGATTATCAGAGTTCAGGGTTGTGCCGTAGGAAGTCCTGATAACAGATAGATAAGACATAGAGAGTGTGTCTTAAATCAGGTGAGATCTGGGCATGCTCAGTGACTTCATTCTACAGAACAACAAGGATTACAACAATACTAAGCAAGTAAGGAGATATCTACAAGCAGTGTTCATTAGGGTTTTTTATGCTGATTTACATGGGACAAAGTTGTGAGGGAGGGTTTACAACCACTTTAACCACTTCCCGACCAGCGCACGACGATGTACATCGACAGAATGGCACGGGCAGGCATATTGGCGTACAGGTACGTCCAATATTCGATGCCGCCCTGCCATCGGGACCCCCGTGAGTCCGGTCGTGGGACCCGCGGACTCGATCGCCGTGGGCATCCCCGCGATCGTCTCACAGAGCGGCCGAATGGAGGAAATGCTGTGTAAACAACATTTTTCCATTCTGCCTAGCAACTAGTGACGCTGATCTCTGCTCCATGTGATTGGAGCAGAGATCAGTGTGCACTAAATGAAAGCCCAACCCCCCCACAGTTAGTAACACACCCCTAGGAACACTTAACCCCTACACTGCCACCCACTGGTTAACCCTTTCACTGCCAGTGTCATTTACACAGGAATCACTGCATTTATATAGCAGTGATTACTGTATAAATGACAATGGTCCCAAAAATGTGTCAAAAATGTCCGATGGGTCCCCCACAATGTCGCAGTCACAATAAAATCGCAGATCGCCGCCATTACTAGTAAAAAAAAAAATAATAAAAAATTATTAATAAAAATGCTATAAAACTATCCCTATTTTGTAAACGCTATAACTTTTGCGCAAACCAATCAATAATCGCTTATTGCGATTTTTTTTACCAAAAATATGTAGAAGAATACGTATCGGCCTAAACTGAGGGAAAAAAATGTTTTTTTATATATTTTTGGTATTTATTATAACAAAAAGTAAAAAATAATGCGTTTTTTTCAAAATTGTCGCTCTATTTTTGTTTATAGAGCAAAAAATAAAATCCGCAGGGGTGATCAAATACCACCAAAAGAAAGCTCTATTTGTGGGAAAAAAAGGACGTCAATTTTGTTTGGGAGCCACGTCGCACGACCGCGCAATTGTCAGTTAAAGCGACGCAGTGCCGAATCGCAAAAAGTGGTCTGGTCTTTGACCAGCAAATTGGTCCGGTCTGAAAGTGGTTAAGCTGGCTAAACGGCTGGTTCTACCTACAGGCCGACAAAATAGGTCCACAGCTGGCAGCAAGACTCTCCCACAAAATAAGGATCAAATCCCTGTCGGGAACACTTACTCAGCACCCCCGTAAAATACTTGAGACCTTCCAGGCCTTTTACTCGAACCTGTACTCAACTTCCAACCTGAACAATCCTGACTCCATTAACGCTTTTCTAGAGGAGATCGCCATTCCTAAACTCTCAGACTCTCACCGTGACGTCATGGACTCCCCCTTCCAGATTGAGGAAGTCCAGGACATCATCAATAGCCTCAAAACAGATTCAGCCCCCGGTCCTGATGGGTTCTCTTCAAGTTACTATAAAACTTTCTCTGAGGTCCTCTCTCCTCTTCTGGTCCAACTCTTTTACTCCCTCCGGGAGGGCTCCCCTCTGGAGCCAGCAGCTAACCTTGCATACATATCAGTTATTCCTAAACCAGGCAAAGATCCCAGAAAAGTAAGCAACTATAGGCCAATATCTTTAATTAATAATGATTTGAAAATCATTAACCAAAATTTTAGCGAACAGGATGGCCTCGTATATTGGAAAATACATAAATAAAGACCAGGTGGGCTTTATCCACAGAAGACAGGGGCTGGACCAGATTAGGAGAGCGGCAGACTTAATTTTCCTCATGCAATCCTCCTGGGACGGGAATCCCCCCAAACTGGATATATCCTCTCCGTAGACCTCCAAAAGGCCTTCGACACGGTCACATGGCCATATCTATTCACCACTCTCAAGAAATGGGGCTTTGGCCCAGAATTTCTTAAAACCCTGTCATCCCTTTACTTCTCTCCAAAAGCTCAGGTTAAAATGCAAGGTTACCTCTCCGACCAATTTCCAATCCTAAAAGGCACCAGACAAGGTTGCCCCCTCTCCCCCATTCTATTTGCCATAGAGATAGAAAAACTGGCCTTAGCTATTAGACAACACCCGGATATTTATGGAGTACAATGCAGCCAAAAAACTCACAAATGTGTCCTTTTTGCAGATGAGGTGCTGCTGTTCATCACCGCCCCACTCATCTCCACCCCTAACATTCTCCTACTCCTCCAAAAATTTGGCTCAGTGTCAGGACTTCAGGTAAACATGTCCAAGTCTATCGCCCTTAACATCTCTACCCCCCAAGAACTATTGGACAGAATTAAAGCTTATTGCCCTTTCGCCTAGAGCTCCTCCTCCCTCCCTTACCTGGGTATTCACCTCACCCCCAAGATCAAACTATTATACCGTCATAATTATCCCCCCTTAATTAAGAGGTTATCGGAAGATCTCACGCAATGGTCTCTCTATAAAATGTCATGGCTGGGATGTGTAAACACAATCAAGATGACCCTGCTTCCCAAGATCTTATATCCCTTTTGGTCCCTTCCCATACCGATTACAAATCGCCTCCTTGAAAAACTACAGTCAGCGATTATATGATTTATCTGGGGAGGAAAGGGCCATCGCCTCTCTAAGATGGTCCTTTATAGATCAAGAGAAAAAAAAGGGGGCCTGGGACTGCCTAACTTATGGTGGTATTTTCAAGCTGCCCAACTTTGCCAATACTCGGTCATTTATTGAAAAGGTCCAAAACCGGTGTGGGTTGACATAGAAAGACAGGCAACTCCTAATCACACCCTAGACTTCCTTACTTGGAGACCACAAAAAGAAAGACCTTCGATCCTTTCCCCAACTTTGTCTCATACTTTGGCCCTATGCGACATTCTACACAAAAAACACTCTCTGATCTCTGTCTGGCACCCCCTGGCACACATCTTCCACAACCCTCAATTCCCCCCGGGCTTTCCAGTGGTGGCTCGACAAGGGCCTCTACAGAATAGGACAATTCTTTAACAGCAAAGGTGTGATTTCTCTCAAACATTGCATCTCCAAATTGGACATGCCACCCTCAGAGACATTCCGCTATAACCAGCTTTCATATTATTTGCACGGGGTGTGGAAGAGCTCTGACACCCCATTGTCAGTAACTCAATATGAGCTCTGGTGCTCATCAGCCACGGGTGTGAGGGGGGGAATTTCCCTTATCTATTCAGCATTAGCTGCTCCCCTGGGAAAAGCGAACTACATGGTGAAGTGGGAGCGTGACCTCCCATTTGAATGGGACCTGGATATTTGGCACTCAAATTTTGGCACTCAAATTTTGCCTGCTCCTACGGGGGTGTACTTAATAATTCCCTTGTGGAAGCGGACCTTAAAGTCATTTCCCGATGGTACCTGGTCCCCACCCAGCTCACCAAATTATTTCCCCAGTCCTCTCCCCTCTGTTTCAGGGGATGCGGCCTAGTAGGCTCTATCCTTCACACACTTTGGGAATGCCCCAAAATCAGGGGATACTGGAACAAAATTTTCAGCCTCATTCCTAAATCCACAGGGTACACAATTAAACAGGAACCCACCACAGCCCTTCTTAACATGCGAATCCCGAATGTTCCTAAACGGACACTCTCTCTAATCCACTTTATCCTCCTGGGAGTCAAGATTACTCTGGCACACTCGTGGAAATCTCCCTTGGTTTCCTTTCGCCAGGCCAAACAAAAAAATTTCTGGATAATTGCACAGGAAAAAATAGCCAGTGCGATCTTGGACTCCTCAGAGAAATTCAGACTCATATGGGAGCCCTGGGCTGAATATATAGGAATATCCCTACTATCCTCCTGAAATAGTAACCAGGGTTTCCCCTCTCATTCTACATTCCCCTCCAGACCCATGTACCCTCCGCGAGGGTTCTTACCTTTCCTCCTTGTTTTCTTATTTTATTTTGCCTCTGCGCTAGGTTGCTTTTACCTACCACATGAACTAGAGTGAGCTTTGCGCCAGTTGGTCATTCCAACCGTCAGGCCTTTCTCAGTCGAAGAGTGGGGGGGTCTGTCCAGTTAACATTAACTTACATAGGCCATACCTCCACAGATAACGGCAGACTCTCCTAGCTGGTCTTACCCTCTACGGGTTTGGGTTAAACGGTAATGAGATCGGCTTGGATGCCCTGGAGGGTCCTCAGCAACTCCTCAGTTGGTTCCTGCACAGCAAGATCCCTATGGGGTGCGGGGATCTGACCGTGGTTTGACTGTGGAGGGTCCGGGAATAGGGCTCTGTAAGTTTAAGCCATAACTTCCCCCAACCCATGCCTGCATGCAGAGTCTGCTCATTCCTTACAGAAGATCACCAGTTACCCGGAGGTCTACACTCACAAACTGAATTGTTATTTTTCTAATTCTTGTGTCTTTAACTTACGTTTTGTACCAACTTTACTCTTGGTTATCTTTGTCATTGTCAGATGTTTGTCATGTACTAAGCTTCAACAAACTATTTTTGAAAAAAAAAGAAAAGCTATTTATAATTTCTTTGAATTCAGTGTTAAATTAAGAAAAACTGCATTTTAAACCTGCAAATGACCTTATATTTACAATTTTGTTCTTATCTTGGTGTACATTGCTGGAAGAAGGAACACAGGATGATGTGTGATTCCACAGAAGCTGCAGCTTACAAGTAGTACTTTCTTTGATTAACATTAGTAATTTGCAAAACACCTTGTGGCAAGCATTACAGAATATCACAGCTGCAGTTTTTAGCAATTCATTTAGAATAGAAAAAAGAGGTACCGTATATAATAGTATATGAACCATAGTGTGAAATATAATGGTGTTGCTAAGAAATGCATCAAATAAGTTTATGCTTGTATAAAAGTACCTTTCACAGGGCAAATAAGTGCAAATAATTCTTCATATTTAGTATGATAATATTTGAGTTTAAGGCCTTAAAAACAATGTGCAGATACCAATTGTGTGTAGTTCATTAAAGTTTCAGCTTCCAAGTTTCAGTGATATTATTTTTTTTTTGTCAAATAACTTTTTATTAGTTTAAAGTGAAACATTACACGTCAAACACTTCGGTACAGCATTGGGGGAGCGAAAGAAAGAGAACAGAAAAATGACAGGGGAGAACATACCATAAAAGCATATTGGCCTACATAGTATAGCCACCTGGTGCAGGTACAAGCCAGGCCAGGTAGAGCTATTCACAGACAGCATGTTCTGCAACACATGTAAGACAGGGATAAAGTCCAACCAATAATAAACCAATCCTCAAGACTCAACCGCCAGTCAAGAGTGGCAATCCGAGGATACATGTGTCGACTAATAGTGTAAGATACTTATAATACACTTTAACCCAATCAAACACCCCCCCTCGGGGGGGGGGGGGGTTTGGAAGAGTGATAGGTATAAGAGAAAGGAAGAAGGGAAAAAGAGAAAAAAAAAGAGAGAAGAAAGGGATACCAAAGGATAGAAAGAAAGGTAGAGAGGAAAAGGAGGGGGTAGGGGTGGGTAGTCATCCGAAAACTTCCGCTTGCCTGTCAGGGTCGATCGCCCTTAAGATTCCAGGGATTCCAGACTACGTCATGCGCTTCCAGCCGGTCCTGTATCCTGGCAGTGATATTATTTTTAAAGTAGATCAAAGTCTGGGGGTCATGTTTTACTGTACTTTATATTTGATTATTGCCTTATTATACCTATATTTTTTCTCAAATAAAAAATGCATAAAATGTCTATAATTAACATTTAAATCTGTTATGTTTCTTATTCTCCATCTTGGTTTGTGCATTAGACAACAGAATGTGATGTACTCTAGGATTGTGTGTGTTTTTTTTCAAAATGTTTTTATTGGGAAACCAAAAGACATTTGTACAGGTTATCATCAATCATTTTTTTCGGGGTAATACTGTATTGGAGTAAATGAGACATAGAATGAAAAAACATGTATCATCATAACAAAGCATGTGAGAACAAAAGGCATGATAAGTATACAAGCCAATACAACTAACGTTGTGGGGATATAGACAGCCTGTGTAACGCAGGAAATCTCATTTAGTGAAACTATGGTAAGTTCTCTTGTAAAGTAATGCTGGAGTACATTAGCAAGACAAATAAACATAGCAAGGAAACTGGATGGATCTGTGTACTAATCCCTGAGAAATGGTCACTGAGATGGAGAGGGGTTATAACTGGGGAGACAGGGAAGGAAGGGGGGGGGGGGAATAGTGGGCTGCAAAATGAATGAAACCTGATGAGGTAGTCCTGAGGATGTCCATTGGGTATTGTACCTTCCAGAGACGTTGACAGGTGGAGGGTAAAATTTAGGATTGCTAATCCTCAGGGATCGGCTCATCAAAGGAGAAGGAGAGTGTATGTAGTGCCAGTTGGTCATCCAAAGAGAGAGCTGAGGAGATGAAAGCTTGCCATCTGAAAAAAAAAAGAGACCTGGATTTGGGATCTTTAAAATCCATGAGGAGACGTTCTCTGAATAAAAGGGTAAGATTTTCTTGCTTGAGTTGGGAGATGGGTGGGCTTTGAGAAGAAATCCAATTCCTGAGGATAAGTCGTCTAGCAATGAGTAGGCAGATCAGGATCCAGTCTCTGGGGGGAGGGTAAACGGCCGGTCTTGTAGGGGTGGAGGTCTTGGAAGATGAGGACCAGGGCAACAGTAGGGGGTCCCAGTTGCCAAAAATCAACAGAAGGGGGTCCTTTGGCAGTTTCAGTAAGGTAATCTCCAGTATGAAGGATATAACTTGGTCCCAGAAAGAGGAGATGAAGGAGCATGACCAGAAACGGTGTGAAAGAGAGGGTCTAGGGGCCGAACATAAGGGGCAAAGGGCTCCAGCCTTGTTGGATTTGGGGGAGATGAAAGGGACATTGGCCCGGTGAGCAATCTTGAGATGTGTTTCTCTCCAGGTTTCATTCGGGGTTAGGCGGAGAACCTCCCGGAGGCCAAGGAGGAGCTTTTCAACAAGGTCAGAGTCTGGGAAGTCTTTGCACCAGTTGGCCACAGATGACGATGAGAGCGGTGGTGAGAAGTCTCTTAAAAGAGGTTTGTATATATCCGAAATTTAGTATTGACCATTTTGAAGTAGACTGTCCAAAAAACTAGGTTTAAATCTCAGAGATTCCACTTTACATGTGCTGGAAAGAAAGCTGATGCATTGCTTATAATAAAAGGCGTGGGAAGTAGGTAGGGAGAGCAGGGTTGATAAAGTCGAGAAGGGTATCGGTTTTCCAGTAGAGGGATTACACAGTGTGGAGAATTTGGAGAGGCCACGTTGCTGTTATAGTTCAAAGGGTTTATAGTGGAGACCAGGGAGGAATCCAGGGTTCCCTTGGATGGGCAAGTGAGATGAGATGAAAGGCGGGAGTTTGAGGATTTTTCTGATCTCCCTCCAGGCCAGGGCCGTGTCCCGCAGCAGAAGATTGTGTTGATGTGGAAGAGGGACAGCTTTCTATTTGCAGTGAAGGAGGGCCACCAAAGAATAAGGGTGGGCCATAGCAGATTCCAAAGCATAGTTCGAGTGACGGGATTGTTGAGTCAACCAATCTACACTGGTCCTTAACAGACAAGCAAGGTTATACATTCTGATATGAGGTAAACTAATACCCCCCTCACTCCTAGAAAGGTGTAGTTTCTTGAATGCTATGCGGGGCTTCTTGCCATGCCAGATAAATTTGGAGATTCGCGAGTTTAGGGCCGAAACATCTTTATGTTTTAGCAATAAAGGAATAGTATGCAGAGGATTCAGCAGTCTGGCGAAGCTTATCATTTTAACAAGGTGACACCTTCCCATGAGTGACAGGGGGAGATCCATCCAGTTTGATAACTCTTGATTAAGTTTAGTAAAAAGAGGGGGGAAATTTACATGGTAGAGTGAGGAGGGCAGTTTCCCTATCTTTATACCTAGGTAGGTGATGTGTGACGGAGCAACCTAAAAGAGGGAGTGTTCCGTCCAAGGGGGTGAGGAATGTTTGCCAATAGGGAGGATTTTGCTTTTAGAATAATTAATGCGGAGTCCTGAACATATTCTAAAGTCGTCAAAAATATTCTTAATGTGCAAGATGTCAGTAGAGGGACTGGATGTGAAAATGAGGACGTAATCCGCGAAGAGAGAAGTACGGAGTTCCAGAGATCCAACAGTGATGCATCGTAGGGGAGCAGTCTGGGAAAGAAATCTGGAGAGAGGTTACAGGGCGATGTTAAATAGTAAGGGGGACAGACTTGTCTGGTACCCTTGTGGAGGCAGAATTCCTCAGAGAGGAGACCCCCACAGCTACCAACCTAGCCGAAGGGGCTGTGTACATAGAATTTATGAGGTGACAGAAGGGACCCGAGAACTCCATTTTGGCGAGCGAAAGTGAGAGCCAGTCAAAGCTAACATTATCGAAGGCTTTCTCTGCGTCTAGTGTGATGATGGCGTAATCTCCCGTAGGGTCTCGTTGAGCTTGTTCAAGGGCTAGAAGAACCTTACCTATGTTCAAGGTGGGTGTACGTCATTTTACAAAACCTGATTGGGCAGGATGTATGAGATCAGGGAGTATTTCCGCTAGTCTGGAGGCTGCGATTTTTGACAGGATTTTAACATACAGGTTGAGTAAAGAGATAGGTCTTTAGGAACCCGGTTCCAGTGGATCCTTACCCTTCTTGGCGAGGGGTTTGATGATAGCTTGATTGCCCATGGGTAGATATGGACCACCTGACCAGATGCCAGAGAAAACTAAATGGAGAATGGGTACCGTGATATTAAGGAGAGTTTTGTAGAACTCACCGTTAAAACCATCTGGGCCAGGAGCTTTGGAAGGGGGAAGTCTTCTAATGGTGCGTTCTATTTCCTCAGCAGTGATAGGGGAGTTCAGAGATTCCAACTGGGTGGGAGAAATGCTTGGTATTTGGACTTTGTCTAGGAAGGAGCAGGCTGCATTCTTGTCAATCGGGTCTGGGCCATAGAGGGCTGAGTAAAAATCCAGCATAGTCTTATGCCGGGGGGGTGGAATGGATGGCCCCTGAGTTGTCACGGAGGGAGGTAATGTGAGTTGGTTGGGAAGGGCCTTTGCAAAGCCTGGAAAGAAGCTTCCCAGACTTGTTCCCAAATTTGTGTAGGGTGGCTTCAAAGTGTGCTTTTTGGGTGAGTTCAAGAGTGGATGCCTAGGAATCAAAGGAAGATTTAGCGGCCGACCTTTCATCTCTGTCCGCAGAGGAGGTGGTACTAGCTAGCTTGAACTTGGCCAAGGCATTTCTTTTAAACGTGGAGGCATAGGATATGATCTGACCTCGTAAGAATGCTTTCCCAGCATCCCACAGGAGGTTCGGATCACTCAGATGAGGGGAGTTGACCGAGGAGAACTCCTCCCAGGAGTGTTCCATATAGTCCCTGAAGTCAGTGTTGTTGTGGAGGAAAGAGGGGAAACGCCAAATGTTAGGGTGAGGCGGGAGGTCTAAATGGTCCAGTGTGAGTGTTATGGGGGCATGATCAGAAATGGCTATGTCTCCTACCCCGGAGTCCGAGATCAGAGGGAGAAGACTTTTGGATCCAAAAAAAATAGTCAATCCTGGTCAGGACCTTGTGAGGGTTGGAATAAAAGGTGAATTCCCTATCTATCGGATGGGATAACTGCCAAACGTCCGTAAGATGAAGGGATTCCATAGTGGAGGCAAACAGGGATGGGGTGGTGTGGGGGGGAATTTGTAGGAAGGAATTTTGGGGTGGACCTGTCAACTGCCGAGTCCATGGTGTCATTGAAATCTCCCCCAATTAGATGGGGGATATGAGTGTTATTGGGGAGCCAAGTGGATAACTGACAGTAAAAGGATTTGGATGGTTGGGGGTGTATATATTGGAGATCATAAATTCCTTGGAGCCTATTTTAACTTGTGTCGAGAGAAACCGCTCTTGGTCATCTGTGTGAGTGGAGAGTACGGAACATGGGAGATTCCTATGAATCGGGAGGAGGACACCAGCTTTTCGCCCAACTGATTCTGAGCCCAGGACCGAGCCCACCCAAAGTTTCTGCATACGATGGAAGTCAGAAGCTGGGAGGTGGGTTTCTTGTAATAAGGCTATGTCAGTCTTAAACTGTTTAAGGTGGCGAAGGATCTTCATTCTCTTATGAGGAGAACTGAGGCCCTTCACATTCCATGAAACTACCCTAACAGATTATAAGATGGAGAGGATATGTAGAAAGGCCATGGGTATGGCGCTCCATCAGTGGAGTAGTGGAGATTGGACTTAAGGCCGGGACTAAAGGAAAAATAGAAGCGTCTAGCCCTCAGGTGGAGGATGAAATGGGTAGGATAGAGAGGGAAGGGAGAGAGGGGAAGGAAGGGTGGAGAGATCAGGACAGGAAGAAACAACAAAACAACTATAGCAACTATCGTTGCAGACTTCATTTTTTTCTGCATGAGTTCACTGTGCAAAGCGGCTCCCCATACAGGACCCTGTATGGAAATAGGAAAATAGCAGGTGTGCCTGAGTGCCCTAGAGCCACTGGTGAGACATGTGGGCCATCCGAGGCAGGTCCCAAAGAGAAAAAAGAGCCAGGTGTAATGCACAGTGGATCTCTGAAGAAGACAAGGCACATGTCAAAAATAAGAGAAAAAAAAACTGTACAACATAGCATAATCGGATAAAGCTGTGGAATATGAAACTTTAACAACTTGAGAGAGACTAGTGGCCAGCAGGCCTTGTGGTTATGTCTATGAATGATACCAGTGTTGGATGGCGCTGAGGCCATTGTTCATGTACAGGAAGGCCCGAACAAAGGTAATGCAATGTCCCAGTAGTCTGAACAGGGGTCAGAGTCCAGATGTTGGCACTGGGCTGCAGCTGGAGGGCCCCTGCATAAGATCAGGGCACTCCAGCTGCTCGGGGGGGGAAGAAAAACACATAGCAAAAAAGCAAGTCATACGACCTGAGGTAGATGAGTATAAATCCCGGGGCGGGCCGAAGATATCAGCGCAGGGTATTGCGGTTGCGATGATCCGGAGCAGAAGGGCTGAAGCGCTTGGGAGAGTCTTTGCCTTGGCTACGCTGTTCCAGTGAGCGGAGGCTGGTTGCAGATTTGGAAGGCGTGTGGGGGAGTGAGTCCGGCCTAAGTGAAAGGAGATAAGATTCCGCTTCCGAGGGATCCTGGAATGAAAGCTGGTCTCCTTTAGGTGACTTAATGCGTAAGGTAGCCGGGAAGGCCAGGATACATTTAATTTGCTGTTTAAACAATTCGGAGCAAATCGATCACATCAATGTGGAGATCTGGGGATTGACAAAATTTCTGGAGGAGAATCGACTTGCCGGCATAGTTGAGTTGGGCTGCGGGGACTTGCGTTCAGCATTGAAGGATCCCATACGGTGTGCACGTTCCACTGTAAATGGGCCTGCCAGGCCCATGGCTTCAGGAATGTGTTTTGAGCAAAATTCTGTTAAAGCAGCAGAGGGGAGCGACTCCGGGATGCCGACAAAACGCAGGTTGCTCCATCTGGATCTGTTTTCCAGGTCTTTCAATTTTTGGATGATGTATTGGTTAGTTTTATCGTGGGATTGGTCTGCGGCTTGGGCTTGATAGAGTTCATCTTCTACCTCTGATACACGGTGTTCCCGTTCATTTAATCTGGTGGTGTGTTCGGTTAATTGTGCTTTTAGTTGCTTCATGCCAGCATTAACCGATTTCTCCACAGAGGCTGCGATCATGGGGGTCAGGAGGGCCGCTGCTGCCTGTGCAATGCAGTGTGTGTGGCCATCATCCCTGGGGGGGCCGCTGGAGAAGTTGACCGCTGGCGGGGTCTGCAGGGATAGTGGGGAAGCTGCTCCCTGGGGTGAAGTGGTGTGTGAGGTGGGGGCAGACGGGGCAGCGCAGCCACCAACCTCCATGTCCGACATCTGCGCGTTTGGTGCAGCGTGCATGTAGGCCAAAGCCGGGGGCTCAATTTATGGCCTGTCCGGTGGAACTGCTGCGGCCGCGTACGAGCAGGCGCCATTTTTTCTACGAAACGGTCCATCTGTGGCCGGTGGGTGAGGGGAAGCACCTGGTGGTGGCGGATGGGCTGAAGGGGCCTCTCAGGCCGGCTTTTCAGGCCGATTTAGGGTACCTGAGCGGGAGCTGTGAGAAGGCGCAGCTACCACATGCGGCACCGGAACCAGAAGTTGGATTGTGTGTGTTAATCAACACAGTATGGGGTCAGGCCTGGCTTAAGGCCAAGTGTCCGAATTCTGTATGTGAACATCTAATAGTGCAAATTAACACAAAAAAGAGGAAGAAGAACATTAAATAGACTGTTCTGAAAGAATTGTGAAACTATATTGCTACTAAAATGTAATCTATTATTCTAGGATAGATGTCTGTTGGCTGTTTTGTTTGGTTTGGTTGCCAGTCTCATATATATTGGTGACAGCAGGCATTGCTTTATGACACAGTTCAGCATAAAAAAAATAATCAGACAAGCTAACAAACCGTATTCACTTTCTATAAGTTCCCAAATGATACACAATGTCAGAGGTCTTTACATGTTCCTCCCTTGAACCTCTTCATAGCATAGCTATTAGTAATGAGTAATGATGTATGCCATATGTGACAACCCTCCAGTGTCTATAAGTCCCTTTAATAACCCAAGCTCTCCCATAGCTGCCCAATATTAAAGAATATGGAAGCTGGAATTGCAGATTTTATCTAAACAACCCCACTACCTGTGTGTACTGTCAAAAATTGCCCCCATTTGTTCCCACCAAATGGGTTTACATTTCATACAAGTCTATGGGAATGCAAAACCCATTTCCAGTAGGTCAAATGCAAAAAAGGAGGTTAACTGCTGGTCAAATGCACCTGTAAATGAATTATGAATGATCTCTGTACTGTCATAAACTGATGCCATCAATACAAGCCCAAAGACAATAGACACAACCTTAAACATGTTGCATTAGATGTGATAGGTCTTTTGTCCTCATGAGTGGTTATGCAAGGGTCTACAGCTTGACTAGATTTTTGTTGTTTTTTTTTTAAGAAGTGTTAGCATAGGGTTGAGAATGCTCACGTTTATATCACATCTCAGGAGCAAAACACGTCCTTAGAAAAAAAAAAAGATTCCAGTTGAACACACTTGGTTTTCTTGATGGCTACTTTTTAGTATTAGGTAATTTTATAATCATATTATGTCACTTTCTGCTTTTATGCAGGAAAAAAATGGGTAAGAAATAAAGAAATCCTTATTCTTCCCTGTTTTAGGTATATGGCTTATAATTGTTCATAGACGTAAGCAATTGACCCTTCCCAAATGCTTTTAAAGTGTTTGTTACCCTTCGCATTTCAAATTTCTGATATGTGCCTGCTGTATCAATGTATAAAAAATAGGAGAGAGGAAATCTGCTTGAACATTCTGGATTCTGGGGACATAGATCTCTTATATGTTGGACATATTCTTCTGAGCCCAGGTCACGATTGGCTCTATCTCTCATAACAGGGACAGGCTTCGGATTCCCCCCTGTTTCCTTACATAGGCCACTGTCGTTGTATTTTCTAATCTAAGATTAGGTGGTGGAAGGCCTGTAATGCCTGGAACACTGCCCAGAGCTCGAGAATGTTTGAAACTATCCCTCGAGAAGGGAAGTCACATCAGCCCTGCGGCATTTCCATTAGGCAGGTGGTGCCCCAGCCTACATTGATATCATCCAACGTTATTATGACCCACAAAATTGGGGCAATGCAGTGACAATTAAGCAGATTCCTCCATTGAAGCCACCAGGGAATGGACTCCCTCGTGGATGGGGTTAAGTAGATGCAATTGTCTTTGCTCCCTGACCTCCATTGTTGGAGGAAGCCTCACTGGAAGGGCCGCATTCTCCACAGCGCCCATTTTACCATTAATGCCGTGGCAACCATGGTGCCGATAGACCTCAGACACTGACGGGCATGGAGATGTGATGAATAGAGAGCCAGGTGTATTCTTTTTCGGACCACCAGGACTTTGTCCTCGGGGCACAGAGATGGTGTCAGGGAAATAGGCGTAACCTCGCGCGGTACGATCGCGTTAACGCGCGTCAGCAAACAAGAAGGCGCTATATGGTTCCGAGACGAACGTCCCAAGCTGCGTCTGATCGAGTGCGAGTACGCGGTGTAGGACGAACGCATTCCGTTACACGTCGTAGGCGTACGAACGCTACGGCGCGCACACGACGTAACCCAGCCTCTCTGCCTATTTAAACGTTCACCTGACAGAGCCTCATCGCTGGATTATCGTCAGCTTCTCCTGAGTACCTGTGCCCGTGATTCCTGTTGTCTGATCTTCCGTTCACCGACCCGGCTCGTTTGACCTGCTCCTGTTGATTCTCCTGGCTCCGACCTCTGGCTTGCATCTGACGCTCCCTGTCTGCTCCCAGTATCCGACCTCGGCTTGGCTTGACCTCCGCTCTCCGGCTCTCTGCTTGGGACCTGTTGTTCTGACCTCTGGACTGATCTTCCGTGTTGACCCTCGGCCTGGCCTTGACCCTGCCATTGGACTTCCTTGCACAGTTGCCCCAAGACTGATCATCGGCTATTGCTACCTGGCAACCTGTGCTACTGTGGGCACTGCATCCCTGTGTCACCTTCAGGGTTGTACTGCACTCGGCCGCAAGGGGAGCCCTCTCAGCATCTCGGCCTCCCTACCCGGACGTGACAGATGGTGCCCTTCAACGTGTCAAACTGAGCTCCGAGAAACACGGGGACTGTGTGGGCTCTATGTGACTCTTCCCCCTCTTCAGGAGCCACCCAAACTCTTGGAGAGTGGGGATGACTTGACCCCTAAGATCCAATAGTTGTTCTTTGTCTTGAGATCGTCAAAGTAGATCATCTAAGTAGTGGTGTAGACGAATACCTCTGGTTCTCATCAGGGTTCTTATTCGCCTATGCTGAAACAGAGAAACTGTTAAAAGTCTCTTGCTACAGGGACATGGAAATAAGCATCCTTTAAGTCTATAGACAGTAGCCAGTCTCTTGGTTGGACTGATTGTTGGATCATGAACAGTGTTTCTATTTTGAACCTCTCCTTCTTGATGAAGTGGTTCAGATGGGTAAGATCAATGATGGGCCTACATGTGCCATTTTTCTTCTGTACCATGAAGATAGGTGAGTATATCCCCTGGCCCCGCTCATCTTCCGGGACGGGTACAGGAATGCCATGTGTTATCAGGGAATCCACGTAGGACAGAAGTGTCTGCCTTTTTTCTGCTAAAAGTGGGAGAGATGTGGGGATGAACCCGACCCTGGGAGTGCTGCTGAAGGTCCAGGCATGGCCCAAAGAGACCGTTCCCGGTAGTTCAGAAATCCCGGATAGAGGCTCCCCAGACATGCTGATAGCGGAGAAGGCGAGCCCCCATCTGACATGTCTGAGTGGACCCAAACTCAAAAGGATTTAGTGGCCTCCCAATCATCAGTGGAACCACCCTTAGAAGGTTTCTGGAAAGAAGGCTGTCTTGACTTCAAGCTTCTCCCGAATTTTCGACCAGGTCTGTAACTATGCACCTCCCTATCACTTTCCGAATTCTGCTTCCTGGGGTGAGCCTGCTTCTGGTTTAGCAGGCACCATTCCTGGGCAAGGAACCCCGACTTACATCCTTTGGCCCAAGATATGGCGCTATCTAACTTATTGCCAAAGAGGGAGGAACCCTCAAAGGGAATCCGGCACCACATCTGCTTGGATGCAGGGTCAGCCAAACATGGGCGGAGCAGAGGAAAGCATAATTCAGTGACAGAGGAAAGCATAATTCGGGCCACCGGGTGGATGATGTTGATGGAGACCTCCCCCAAAAAGACAGATGTTGGCTTCAGCTCCTGAATGTGTGAGCTTCTAGCCACCTCTTCTGAGATGCTCTTCAGGGTCTCATCCATGCTGTCCATCCAGATATCCATTGCTTTGGACATTGCGGCTAGGGCTAGAGCTGGTTTGCAGGCCATGCCTGCCATTAGATAGATCTGCTTAAGCTCGGTATTGATCCATCTTTCCAGAGTGTCCTTAAAGGACACTGTGTCTTTCAATGGAAGGGTCACATGCTTGACAAGCCTCATCCCAGCTGCATCCACAAGAGGTGTTGACTCCAGATGTTTCACCTCCTTCTTCCTTAACCACTTTCAGACCGGACCATTTTGCTGGTAAATGACCAGAGGTCTTTTTACACTTTGGCACTGCGCTGCTTTAACTGGTAATTGCGCGGTCATGCAATGTTGTACCCAAACAAAATTTGCGTCCTTTTCTTCCCACAAATAGAGCTTTCTTTTGATGGTATTTGATTGCCTCTGCGATTTTTATTTTTTGCGATATAAACGTAAAAAGACCGCAAATTTTGAAAAAAAATGATATTTTCTACTTTTTGTTATTAGAAAAATCCAATAAACTCAATTTTAGTCATACATTTAGGCCAAAATGTATTCAGCCACATGTCTTTGGTAAAAAAAAAGTCAATAATTGTATATTTATTGGTTTGCGCAAAAGTTGTCACATCTACAAACTAAGGTACGTTTTCTGGAATTTACGCAGCTTTTAGTTTACGACTGCCTATCTCATTTCTTGAGGTGCTAAAATGGCAGGGCAGTACAAAACCCCCCCAAATGACCCCATTTTGGAAAGTAGACACCCTAAGGAAATTGATAAGAGGCATGTTGAGCCCATTGAATATTTTATTTTTTTGCCTCAAGCGATTAAATAATGACAAAAAAAAATTTTTTTTTTTTTTTTACACAAAGTTGTCACTAAATGATATATTGCTCACACATGCTATGGGCGTATGTGAAATGACACCCCAAAATAAATTCTGCTGCTTCTCCTGAGTACGGGGATACCACATATGTGGGACTTTTTGGGAGCCTAGCCGCGTACGGGGCCCCGAAAACCAAGCACCGCCTTCAGGCTTTCTAAGGGCGTAAATTTTTGAGTTCACTTCTCACTACCTATTACAGTTTTGAAGGCCATAAAATGCCAAGATGGCACAAAACCCCCACAAATGACCCCATTTTAGAAAGTAGACACCCCAAGCTATTTGCTGAGAGGCATGTTGAGTTCATGGAATATTTTATATTTTGCCACAAGTTGCGGGAAAATTACAAACTTTTTTTTTTTTTTTTTTTTTTTCACAAAGTTGTCACTAAATGATATATTGCTCACACATGCCATGGGCATATGTGAAATGACACCCCAAAATAAATTCTGCTGCTTCTCCTGAGTACAGGGATACCACATATGTGGGACTTTTTGGGAGCCTAGCCGCGTACGGGGCCCCGAAAACCAAGCACCGCCTTCAGGCTTTCTAAGGGCGTAAATATTTGACTTCACTCCTCACTACCTATTACAGTTTTGAAGGCCATAAAATGCCAAGATGGCACAAAACCCCCACAAATGACCCCATTTTAGAAAGTAGACACCCCAAGCTATTTGCTGAGAGGCATGTTGAGTCCATGGAATATTTTATATTTTGCCACAAGTTGCGGGAAAATTACAAACTTTTTTTTTTTTTTTTTTTTTTCACAAAGTTGTCACTAAATGATATATTGCTCACGCATGCCATGGGCATATGTGAAATGACACCCCAAAATAAATTCTGCTGCTTCTCCTGAGTACGGGGATACCACATATGTGGGACTTTTTGGGAGCCTAGCCGCGTACGGGGCCCCGAAAACCAAGCACCGCCTTCAGGCTTTCTAAGGGCGTTACAGTTTTGAAGGCCATAAAATGCCAAGATGGCACAAACCCCCCCCAAATGACCCCATTTTGGAAAGTAGACACCCCTAAATTTAGGGGTACACTAGTGAGACTAGGTAATAAATGGCGGGTGCCCTGAAACTATAAAAAAATAACTAACCAACCAGCGTCACCTGTAACAGTTATATGGTGATCACTGGTGAAAGGGTTAACTAGGGGGCAATCAGGGGGCTTTATGCGGTAGTATATGGGGGTCCCTGGCGCTATAAAAAGCTGCGGCGAACCTAAATACCTACCTGCCTAACTAGCGTCACCTGTGACACTAATACAGCGATCAGAAAAACGATCGCTTATTAGGCTGGGTTCACACTGGAGCGATGCGGGAACGCCACGAATGCGCGGCGGGTTCCCGCATCGCATGCCTCCCGGCGGCAGTTCACACTGCCCTATGCGAACTGCTGGGAGTGTCAGTGAAATGTTACTGACACCCCCAGATCAGTTCGCATATCGCAGTGCGATCTGCAAACTCGGATCGCATGGTGTGAACACCCATGCGATCCGATTCTGCTGCGGGCCAAAAAAAGGGTCCCGTGCGAATTTGCGGCGGGTGCGGCGGGTGCGGCGAATGGCTGAACTCGAATCGCACAGAGATCGGATGTGATTTGCACTGCAGTGCGGTGCGAATCACATCCGTTCTCAAACCGCTGCAATCTGAACCCAGCCTTAGTGACACTGGCGACGGGGGGTGATCACGGGGTTAAACCTTTATTGGGGGGGTTAGGGGGGTACCTTAGAACTAAAGGGGGCTAACCCTAACTGCCCTAACAGTTATTAGTCACAAATGACACCCGCCGGGTGATCAGGGGGTTAAACCTTTATTAGGTAATAAATGGCGGGTGCCCTGAAACTATAAAAAAATAACTAACCAACCAGCGTCACCTGTAACAGTTATATGGTGATCACTGGTGAAAGGGTTAACTAGGGGGCAATCAGGGGGCTTTATGCGGTAGTATATGGGGGTCCCTGGCGCTATAAAAAGCTGCGGCGAACCTAAATACCTACCTGCCTAACTAGCGTCACCTGTGACACTAATACGGCGATCAGAAAAATGATCGCTTATTAGGCTGGGTTCACACTGGAGCGATGCGGAAACGCCGCGAATCCGCGGCGGGTTCCCGCATCGCATGCCTCCCGGCGGCAGTTCACACTGCCCTATGCGAACTGCTGGGAGTGTCAGTGAAATGTTACTGACACCCCCAGATCAGTTCGCATATCGCAGTGCGATCTGCAAACTCGGATCGCATGGTGTGAACACCCATGCGATCCGATTCTGCTGCGGGCCAAAAAAAGGGTCCCGTGCGAATTTGCGGCGGGTGCGGCGGGTGTGGCGGGTGCGGCGGGTGCGGCGAATGGCTGAACTCGAATCGCACAGAGATCGGATGTGATTTGCACTGCAGTGCGGTGCGAATCACATTCGTTCTCATAAACCGCTGCAATGTGAACCCAGCCTTAGTGACACTGGCGACGGGGGGTGATCACGGGGTTAAACCTTTATTGGGGGGGTTAGGGGGGTACATTAGAACTAAAGGGGGCTAACCCTAACTGCCCTAACAGTTATTACAGTCACAAATGACACCAATGCAAAAAAAAAAAAAAAAAAAAAAAAAAATGACATTGGTGTCACTGTGACTGGGGGGCAGGGGTAATTGGGGGGGTGATCGGGGGGTAAAGGGGGGGTGTGAGTGTGCCTGGCATGTTCTACTGTGTGTGTAGAGTGTTGGTGCAACTCACCGATCCGCTCTCCTCCGTGTCGGAACGGAAAATACCGACACGGAGGAGAGAATACATCACTTCCTCTCCTGTGTTTACATTACAGGAGAGGAAGTGATGTCACGGGGGATTTCCATTCGTCGAGAGCGATCGCGAGGGGGTGGCCATGAATGAATGGCCGCCCCCTCATCCCGGATCGCTCTCGAAGAAATGCCGACCGCCGCAGGCACCGGGGGGGGGCCCGATCGGGCCCCCCACCCGCGGGCAGGCAGGGACTTATATATACGCCCATATGCCTGCCCGTGCCATTCTGCCGACGTATATCGTCGTGCGGCGGTCGGCAAGTGGTTAAAGGGATAGAATTTCGCCATCTTTGAAAGCATAGAATTTTTTTTTTTTCACATTGCCCCACTCATCCATGATGACTTCTCCCAGAAACAGGAAATTCAGGAGCTCCTTGTTCAGCTGCTTGAAGAATTTGCTCTGCTTGGGGGGGGGGGGGGGGGGGGCACCATCAGTTCCTCCCAAATTAGGGTTTCTCTCACTGCCCTGACTAGAGGGGAAAGTCGAAGCCCACACAGAGATGAACATGAACACATGGAAAAAACAAAAACATTGCTGACATGGAAAACATGTACGTCTTACCACTTCCACCATGATCACACCAGACTCAAAGGGAAATGCAGTCACACCGGTCTGGGGAAAGTACAGCCATCCACTAATAGCTGGGCTATCTGTCCATCGTGCTGCTTGCATGCCAATGGCTAGGCCTAGCTCTTCATGGCATTTCTTCCATTGCCCACTGCATACCCTGCTAATAGCTAGGGCTTATTTGAGTATCGCGACCCATGCTCGCCAATGGTCGTGGCTTGCAAGGCCTTGATTGTGGATAATGTCTTCAGGGTAGAAAAATCAACCATTTAGGTCCTTTAGAGATGGAAAAAAAAGGAACATGGCTGCTGGCTCTGAGCACAGATTTATGGGAGTGGGATCCTATAGGGCAGTGATGGTGAACCTTGGCACCCCAGATGTTTTGGAACTACATTTCCCATGATGCTCTTACACTCTGCAATGTAGTGGAGCATCATGGGAAATGTAGTTCCAAAACATCTGGGGTGCCAAGGTTCGCCTTTACTGCTATAGGGTATGTTTCCATGGAGTCTGTCAGGAAAGATATTTTTTAATGTTTTTTTTATATCTATACACAAATGTTTGCCTTTCATTTCAATGTTAAATTGAATGGGCTGTTTACAAGGTGATTGTTTAAAATCACCTAAAGTATTCCTTTAGTAAATGTGGAGTAAGAAAACTTGTCCGAGCTTTGTACTGCTCTAGTGGTAATCTGGGATCAGAATTTTGTTCACTGTGAAAGCCAATATTACAGAGGTAATTTAATTAGCAGTAAGTGAAACCCCTAAAGTATCACGCTGTTAGGACCTGGGCTTGAACCTGGGACCTCTGGTGTGCCTGGCAGTGACTCTGCTTGCTGAGCCACCTGGAATGCTGGACAGCTCCTTGGACAATTCCTTGAATGATCTTGTCTTGAATCTTGTTGGCCTTGAACCTTGAACCCTTTGCTCCTCCCATGAACTTCCTGATTTACCCAAGATACTGCTGCCATAGATACTAATGCACGAATGCCCCACCACTCAAGTTTAGCGGAGACTGCCGTCATTATGGAGGGTTCCTTAATCAATGTCGTATATACTTTCAGATGCAACCTGCTGCATTCACTTCTGACAGGAAAAAGGTGCTGTTTATTATCTACCTCCTGACAGAGGAAGCCTTAGCCTGGGCCTCCCCTTATGTGGAGAAAGATGATGTCATCCTGGATAATTTCGATTTTTTTTTTTTTTGTGACTGCGATAAACCAAGTTTTCGATGATCCTAACCGCTGTGCTACTGCTGAGGCAAAATTGCACAATTTACGGAAGGGTAGACGCTCTGTTGCAGAGTACACAACTGAATTCCGACGTTGGATCTCAGATACCAATTGGAATCCAGCAGCACAAAAGAGTCAGTTCCGTAAAAGATGAGCTTGCCAGAGTATAAAGTCCTGATGACCTCGAAGCTTTTATTAAATTATGTATTCGAATTGATCAGAGACTTACTGAAAGGAGAAAGGAGAGACTGGGAATCCTAGGCAGTAATGGTGGCATGCATTTTTCTACTACTCAGTATCCTCCTAAGAGTCCAAGAGTTTTTCCTGATTCTGACACTCCTGAACCTATGCAGGTGGATGCTATTAAAAGATCTATTACTACTCAGGAGAAAGAAAGACGACGTTCAGAAAACGTATGTCTTTATTGTGGAGACTCTGGACATTACGCAGTTAATTGTCCCAATAAATTTAAAAGAACAATTGCAGCAACAGATGTTACAGTATCTGAACAAATAAACTCAATTTCTCAGTCCATCTCTCCTTTGATTCAGGAAACAAATAAAGTTAATTCTTTATCAACTCATTTTGTCATCCCTATAAAGCTTATTGTTGAAAGCAATGAAATACCTTGTTCTGCTATGCTGGACTCAGAGGCTGGGGGAAACTTCATCGACATCGAATTTGCCCAAAGTAATAACATTCAAATAAGAAATAAACTCGCCCCAATTAATATGGAAACTGTGGATGGCTCACCTTTGTCTTCAGGCCCTGTTACCCACGAGACAATCCCACTTAAACTCCTAATTGAAACTGACCATCAGGAGACTATTAGCTTTGAGCTGATTACATCACCCAAGTTCCCTATTATCCTGGGCATTCCTTGGTTCTCTATCCATAATCCCTCTATCAACTGGGAGACACGTTTTTTAAGCTTTAAATCTGACCATTGCAAGAAACATTGCAAAGAATCTTATCAAATAAGCCCTCCACCAACCCAAGATTTACAAGCAGTTTTGGCAACTATCCAGTCATACGACAAGCTACCTCCACAATATCTTGAGTTTCGGGACGTTTGTGATAAAAAGAACGCAGATCAGCTGCCTCCTCATCGCTCTTATGATTGTCCCATTGAATTGCTTCCAGGGGCAGAAATACCATTTGGTCGCCTTTATTCTTTATCAGAATCTGAACTGAAAGTGCTCAGGGAGTGGATTAATGAGAATCTTGAGAAGGCTTTTATCAGACACTCAACCTCTCCTGCTGGCGCAGCCTTGTTCTTCGTGGCAAAAAAGGACTCCACCCTGCGTCTGTGTATTGACTACAGAGATTTAAATAGGATCACAATTAAGAATCGCTATCCACTCCCACTGATTCCAGAAATGCTTGAGAGACTCCGCTCTGCGAAGCTCTTTACCAAATTAGATTTACGGGGGGCATACAACCTTGTCCGCATTCGTCCCGGAGATGAATGGAAAACTGCCTTCAGAACCAGATATGGACATTTTGAGTCTTTGGTCATGCCCTTTGGGCTTTGCAATGCTCCTGCAACTTTTCAACATTTTATTAATGATGCTTTTCGAGATTTGCTTGATCAGTTTGTAATAGCATATTTGGATGACATTCTAATTTTCTCTGATACTTTGGAAGAACACCGCAAGCATGTCCGTATTGTTTTCGAGAGATTAAGGCGGAATCAACTTTACATCAAACTAGAGAAATGCGAGTTTGAACAAACTCAGATCCAGTTCTTGGGATACATAATCTCTTCTGAAGGGGTAAGCATGGATCCTGATAAGATCAAAGCTGTGGTGGATTGGCCTATCCCTAAGAATGTTAAAGAGATACAGCGATTTGTTGGATTTGCCAACTTTTACAGAAGATTTATAAGGAATTTCTCTAAGGTAATTGCTCCAATTACACAGCTGACAAAGAAAGGGGTGCCCTTTTTGTGGTCACCCGAGGCACAGGCTGCCTTTAGTAAACTGAAAACTCTCTTCACTTCTGCACCAATACTGGTACATCCAGATCCAGAACTACCTTTCATCGTGGAAGTTGATGCTTCTAATTCTGCTGTGGGAGCTATCCTTTCTCAGCGAATGGGAGAAAAAATGCAGCTTCATCCTTGTGCTTATTTCTTTCGACTGATGTCTACAACCGAGATGAATTATGACACTGGAAACAAGGAGCTTCTGGCAATTAAGGAAGCATTTTCTGAGTGGAGGCATCTGCTGGAAGGAGCTAAGCACCCTGTAACCGTTCTCACCGATCATAAAAATGTAGAATTTATTAGGTCTGCTAAAAGGTTGTCATCTAGACAAGCACGTTGGACCCTTTTCTTTTCCAGGTTTAATTTTGTTATCTCATACCGCCCTGGGTCAAGGAATGGCCCTATCATGGATGTTGTCTGGGCCTCTCCAGAAAAGCACCTCTGAATGTACAATCCTGCCTCAAAAGAACTTTCTGGGGTCCATGAGTTCGAAGACATTTCTTAATCTTCTCAAGGAGGGGTATGAGAATGACCCACTTATTAATAATCCTCCTAAGGACATTAACCTCCAGTACAACAATGGTTTTTGGACTCAAGCGCATTGCCTCTATGTACCTGAATCAGTTCGGTTAGAAGCCCTCAGGTTGGTACACGACTCTAAACTTGCTGGTCATTTTGGGGTTTCTAAGACAGAAGAACTCTTATCATGTTCCTTTTGGTGGCCTGGGTACAAGAAAGATGTAAAGAGTTATGTGGCTTCGTGTCTAACCTGTGCTGGCAATAAGACCCCTTAATCTTCTCCTCTGGGGTTACTTCTACCACTGCCTGTTCCATCAAGACCATGGGGGTCAATTTCTATGGACTTTGTGGTTGACCTTCCTCTTTCAAAAGGGATGACCACCATTCTGGTAGTCGTTGACCATCTCACTAAGATGGCTCATTTTATTCCAGTTAAAGGGGTACTCCTTGGACAATTTCTTGAATGATCTTGTCTTGAATCTTGTTGGCCTTGAACCTTGAACCCTTTGCTCCTCCCATGAACTTCCTGATTTAAGCCATGTCTCTGCACTTCCTGGTTGCCAGAATATTGTGCCTTCACCAGCCAATATCTTGCTCCTGTCTCTCCTGCTGCCGACCGTATCCTCGCTACCATTTGTTACCGACATTTGACTTGTTCCTGGACTACGCTTCTGCTGAATTCCAACCTGCAACTATTTGTTACCGACTTTTGGATTGTTTCTCAACTACGCTTCTGCTTGATCCCTACCTGCTATATACGCTACCAGATGACGGCTTTCTCACCTCCTGGTGGGGCTATCCTGAGGACCGCAACCTGGCACTAACACACAGCAAAGCCCATCTCCACCTTCAGGAGCTCTGGTGATTACCGGTTAGTGCTTAGACCCCGCACCTCAGGTGAACCCGTGTCATCAGCCAGGGTGACCTGTGTGAATACCTGCTCTGCTGCTATAGCTACTGGCCTCTGAGCCTGACTCCAGACCGTGACACATGCCTTTATCAGGTCAGACAAAGGAAAGCCATACCCTGTAAACATTTAGAGACGTCAAAGCAGGAGACCAAGGAGTTAGATGGGTATAGAGTGTGGAAGAACTACGTAAAGGTGTAATTCATAACTGGGACTGATGCAGGACTCCGGTATAAGTTCTAATGGTAGAGATAGTGGTAGAGTCTTAGAGTGCACCAAAAAAAAAAAACTTCTCCCATATTTGCTGCTATGTTCATGGAGTCTCATCCATTGGTAAAGGAGTTTCTTCTGAACATAGTCAGCCTAATATAAATTAGGTAAGTGTTGAACTTCCTCCTCCTCTCTGTCAACCTGGTGATCTCAGAGGGAGTGGTAATGTACTTCTGTGTGGACACAGAAAGTACATTTTCTCATGTAGCTAGCTGTGTACGACAAGAATGTCTGTATACAACAATATTATTTCTATAATAGACCTTGGCGACAGCTTCAAATGTATCCTATAACAAAGAGTGATTTTCAAAGGGGGAAATTATCCCACTAAAAGATCTGCTTATAAGCTTTATACGGGTCTAATTTGCAGACAGTGACACAGAGACAGAAATTACGTAAGCCAAGAGTGGTCAGAAATCTATGTTACATACCCAACACCCAAAGTGAAGGGCATCAAGTCTTCTTTGGCAATTGTAAAGTCAACCCTGGATAAGTTTCGATATGTTCACAATTGACAAGAGTATTAAGAGTATTCCCTGGTCTCCAAACTCTTCCAACACCAAAGATCAATATAGTTATAGGACCTTTACCAGTTCAAGAATATAGGTGGTTTCAAGTGTGGGGGGGTGGCAACCTACCCAACATGGATCTGACCACTGTATTAAAGTCCCCATTTACCAGGATGGGACAAGGCTAGATTTGAGAAATCCCTTGCATTAGGAGGGGAGTATATATATTCACCAATGGAAATGGAGAATTATGAATTAGGCAATGCTCACCACTCTACGCTCAGGGTCAGAAACCACTCGTGGGCATTCAAAAGGAAGCACCTATGAATCACAGCTGACATACACCACACATAACAGAACTAGGAGGCATGGAAGCTAAATTAAAAAGGGAAGTGGTGCCAATCTGAGTGTAGCACAGTAGTAAAAATGTTAAGTTTTTAAGGTGTAGTATCAATTTCACTTGGTATCAGAGTTATTCAGGAATGTAGTACATTTTCACGTGGGTCCCTGGTGTCAGTACTGCACGAGTCATCACAAGATCCGGCCACTCCTATGGTGACTGGAGCTCTGGGGCTACAGAGAATCAGCTGGGCGGATGGTAGGCACATCCATAGTGTCCATGATGGGCAGGGGGGCGTGGTAGGGCAGCTCTTGTTCAGAGAATGTGTGCTCCTTCATCAGGCATAGGAATCAGCCATCTTGCATAAGGGCTATATAGGGGAAGGGGCTGCTCATGGAACAACAAAACTCAGCAGAACCAGCAATGAGTTCCTCATATATCGCTCCGCAAGTTGGCTTAAAATACAATTATGTACACATGTGGAGGTTATGAACATAAATTGGAAAATCAATATATAGAAAACATTGTTTAAAAACATTATGTATAGGGGGGGGGGGGGGGGCTAGGTATGCTGTCTGGCCGTGTGTATTTACAACTAGAGGATTTTAAGACATGACAATCTCATTAGACCATAAGGGTCCTATCCATAAAATTACAAAGGGATAGGGTTAAAATTAAAATTAAAGAACAATAATGAGGAGGAGATATATACACACACACACACACACACACACACATATATATATATGCAAAACTATTCACCCCCTCTGCATTTTTTGTGTTTTGTTGCCTCACAACTTGGAATTAACATGGATCGTTTGAGGATTTGCATCATTTAATTATTTAATTACAGAACATTTTTTTTTATTATTGTGAAACAAATAACAAATAGGACAAAATAACAGAATAACAGAAAAAGTAAATGGGCATAACTATTCACCTCTCTAAAATCAATACTTTGTAGAGCCACCTTTTGCGGCTATCACAGCTCCAAGTCGCTTTGGATAAGTCTCTATGAGCTTGCTACATCTTACCACTGGGATTTTTGCGCATTCCTCCTTGCAAAACTGCTCCAGCTCCTTCAAGTTGGATGGTTTGCACTTGTGAACAGCAATCTTTAAGTCTGACCACAGATTTTCTCTTAGATTCAGGTATGTGCTTTGACTAGGCCATTCCAGCACATTTACGTGTTTCCTCTTAAACTGCTCAAGTGTTGCTTTAGCAGTGTGTTTGGGGTCATTGTCCTGCTGGAAGGTTAACCTCCATCCTAACCTCAAATCACACACAAAGTGGTACAGATTTTGCTCAAGAATATCCCTGTATTTAGCACTATCCATCTTTCCCCCAACTCTGACCAGTTTCCCAGTCCCGACTGCTGAAAAACAATGGTGTTCTTTGGGTGATGGGATGTGTTGGGTTTGCACCAGCAATTTCTTTGATAGCCAAAAAGTTAAATCTTAGTCTCATCAGACAGAGCACCTTCCTCCATACGTTTTGGGAGTCTCCCATGTGCCTTTTCACAAAAACTCAAAACGTGCCATTTGTTTTTTGATCAATAAGTAATGGCTTTCTTCTGGCCACTCTGCCATAAAGCCCAATTCTATGGAGCATATGGCTTATTGTCGTTCTATGTACAGATACTCCAGTCTCTGCTGTGGAACTCTGCAGCTCCTCCAGGGTTACCTTAGGTCTCTGTGCTGCCTCTCTGATTAATGCCCTCTTTGGATAGTCCATGAGTTTTGGTGTGCTGCCGTTTCTTGGCAGGTTTGCTGTTGTGCCATGTTCTTTCCATTTGGTTATGGTAGATTTGATGGTGCTTCTAGGGATCCGATTAAAAAAACATTGAACTTAAGGCTGTAATGTAACAAAATAGGTAAAAAGCCGGGGGGGGGGGGTGGTACTCTTGCAAGGCATTGTATATATAATATATAATGTAGCGGCCATGTCCCTAGCTGGGCGGCCTTGACTTAATGGGCTTACTAGTTACCTTCTCCTGGCCTGCTCTTCCATGTCCAGGGGTTCCCAGGGTTGATACCCAATAACTTGAACACTGACACAGATGAAGTCCTTTAACAAAGTTTTTATTTTACAGTAGTAACATGCAACAACACAGTCTCTTGTGGGAACAGAGGGCACAGGTGAAGAACTCAGGCACCTTGAACTGCAGGTCTAACAAAGTCTCTATTTCCACCCAGAGAGTAGCCACTCGCAGCTGGGTACTTCAAGGCTGAACAGATCTCTAGCCAGAGATCATGGCAGTCAGCACGTTGACTCAAAACTTGAAGCAATCCTATGAACGTGTACAAGTTGTAACTAAGGATGAACAGGAACCTTTTCCTCAGTACCTGGAACATTTCCTGTCTCCTCAATGGTACTGGAAAAGCGTGAATTTGTCAATGTCCTTCCCAACTCAGTAACCAGGCACTTCCCAGGATGCCACTTGCCGACCCTCCTCTGAAGAGTCCTCCCCCAGTCACTTCCACGAGCTGTGGTGCCTCTCCAAGCCGAGAGCACACCCACACACCTTGAATCCTCCCTCAGTTACTGTGCCTTGGGCCAGCAGGTTCTGAGACTCCGGAACAGACGGATCCCTACACCAGACCAGACGGGTCTACCAGGGGCCTCTAACAGGAACATGTTGCGGGATGTCAAACACCCCGTGACCCGGACCCCTCACGGGGCCACCCCGGTCCTGGAACCAGAACAGACCACACGGGTCTCACAAACTCCTCTCCTTGAACACATGACCCACACCTCTTAAGTACCCCCTCCCAGACTCCTCAGCGGGTCCCGGCACTCCCACTGATTGGTTCAGAGAAGGCTGATACCTAATCATCCAACCAGGCCTGGTTCTGGCCTGTCATGTGCACCTCACCGTTCACGTGACCAGGCAGAACTTCCAAACACAGCCTGGTCAGACTGATGTTAAGGCCAACTTATGTAATTAACCCTCAGAACCCCTACTGTTCTGAGGTAAAAACTAAATTTACATGTGTATGACATTTTGTCCAAAATGTCATCCACTACATACACATACATCTCTCTTATAAAACAATGATAGATGCATTGAATATATACGTACACACACACATGGAAGCTAAAGGATCTTTTTTAGCCAGTTAAGTGTGTTTCCTGCAAATAGATAATGTATGGGTTATGAGTTTTAGCCTGCATTCACAAATTAGTGCAAGCAGAACATATTCCTGGTAATTCTGAATTATTTTACAAAACAAATGCTTATGTGCAACACAAAACAGTAAAGGCTAACAACAGGTCAGTATGACAAAATATGACACTATTACCCAATTACACCCAAAATTAAAGCATATCTGAAATCTGCAATACTTATCTCTTCTTCCGTGGTACAAAGTCCCTCATCGGCTCTAGCATCTTTTACAAGGTTCTTCCATGTATCAGGCTACAGCCGTCTTTATTATCCAGCACAAGATGCCATTATTCCTTCACTTACACCGGAGTTTACTCATCCACATCAGTGCTCATTCTAAAGAATACTGCAAGCAGGGAGGAAGTTTTATTGCAGAAGAGGCATGCAATGTCTTTTCTGCAACAAATAAACTCTCTGCCATCAGGTTTTTATCTGGAGACTTTAGTTTTGCTTTAATTCATCCCGAAATATCGAAAACCATACAAGCACATTACTCAGCCTTGTACATCCAGCTGCAGAAGAAAGTGTGTGTAGTGTGACTTGGTTAAGCAAGAAGAATTAACCACAGCATCACTTTAGTGTGACATCATTGTTATGACTTAGCCTGTTCTCTGGGTCGTCAGACTTGCCCTCTGTCAGTGTAACTAGTGTGTTTTCTTGACAGGAACTTTATAGTGTCTTCAACCTCATTATCATGTTTTTTCACTCTGTTTTTCTACACAGCAGTTCTCTCCCCAAACTTTTTCATCAAAGCAAAAGGATATTTAACTAGGATAATTACAAAGGATATTTAAATACAGCCTAATTGCATCCATTTTACCCATCGGTGCTGATGGGACTCAGCTGATCACAGAGCAGGGTAAAGAGCCAATCACAATGGCCCTTTACTACGTGATCAGCTGTCAGCCAATGACAGCTGATCACGGAAGTAAACAGAAGCTGGTTATCAGCTTTTTTTTTTTGCCCACGATCAGTGTGAAGAGAAAAATAGACAGCCAGTAACCGACTTCTGTTACAGGGACATCGGTCCCAATCTGTGCCCGCCAGTGCTGCTAATCAGTGCCAACTAGTGCCACCTATCATTGCCGCCAATCAGTGCCCACCAGTGCCACCTATCAGTGCTGCCAATCAGGGCCTATCAGTGCCTCATAATCAGTGTCATCTTTCAGTGTTGCCTATCAGTGCCACCCACCAGTGCTAATCAGTCCCCATCAGCATATTAGACTACCTTATCTGGGATTACTTACCCATAGCCCACCATACGTCTCAGAGTACAGAAATGCTCCAAAAATATAAAACTTGCCCTGGTACTGCAAGGCAGAAGTACCTTTGGATTTTTATACCTTTTATGAGGATTGAGGAAGCTAATTTAACTATGCTTATTATGTGTTTTTTTTTCTTATTGAGATATATACAGTAAAGCATTGTAAGTCATCTCTAATACAAGATAACAATTGCCTGATCAAGTATGCCAGCAGAGAAATTGAAACTCATAGCGTCGTTTTGTAACACTATTTTAGCAGAGACCCTTGTGAATTATCATGATTGATGGTATGGGACTGGATGTGCTCTTTTCTGTATTTATTTGTTCTTTCTAAAATTGAGTTTATTTAGCAGAAATATGAAGCTGAAGTGAAACCAACTATTCAAATTTAAATTTACAGTTTCTGCTAGGATTTTGTGGGGACAAAAATATAAATTTTAATGTAGGCATAGAGTATTGGTAAGATCTTGTCTAGGTATGTATTTTATATCAAATATATATATGTATATATATATATATATATATATATATATATATATATATATATACAAAATCTATGATAGCCCAATATTTTTTGATGTTGATGTCTGCATGTTGCAATGTAATAACTCAATAATATCAAAGGTTTGGTTAGTTGGTGCCTGTAGGTGGCAATAATAAAACGGTGCCATGTCCCACAAAAGTATATGGAATTTGCAATGTTTGGAAAGATGGACTTTAAAGGCACGTAGAAAGATTTTTTTAACAAAATGTATTTATTAATATGCATATAGTTCACAATATCACACTACATTTATAGCGTTAAACATAAAGTTGTACTATTTGTGGTTCCCCTAATATAAGGACTAGATATTGTTTCCTGTGTGACAATACTGAAGATGCATCCACACGAGGGTATCCTTTTAGTTGGGGTACCACTTTTCAACTTAAAAACAGTTCTGCTCTACATGTTTTGCGACTATAACCACCGCTTTTTCGGGAGTTTGAATATTTTTATATAGAAAAATATTTTTAGTAACAATATACCATACAAGACAACTTACAATTATAAAATCAAAAATAAAAACAAATTGCTGCAAAAAATAAATTTAATGTATGTAAAGAATATATCTGAACTCACTTGGGCCACAGGTACCAGAAAGCAAGACCACTCAAAAAAAGGGAGCACCCACCAGGGCCTCCAAAGCCAGGAAGTAGCCATAATTAGCACATATGTTAGGGTGTGGGGACATACAAGCCAACTAAAAAAGTAATAAGAAAAGGGGTAGTATATAATTAGGGTAAGTGGCTCCAGGTGTGGTGATATGTAGATATATACTAAGGTAATCCCTCCGAATATTCACTTATAAAACACACTTGTGTTAACCTTTAAAATCTATATTTCTGATTTATTAATCAGAAGATATGATATGGGTTTAAAAGAGAATTCTATTGACAAGGAAAAGAAAGGTTTAACATAACACCATTTATTAGAGTAAGTTACAGGTCTATCTAATACACAGAAAATATCTATAGTCTAAGTGAAGGAGTAAAATATTAGGTTAAAATACAACAAGAGTACAGATTACATTCATTACAATACAAAACAAGACATATGACAAGCAGGTATACCTTTAAGTGCTGGGAGATGATCTGATGATTTACCTAATATTGGTCCATAGCTCTGGTCAGTCTCATCTGCCATTATGTTAGTTTTGGGTCCCCTTAATAAAGGGCCATCTCTCATTGACTTGCACAGGACCACCCTGATTGGTTAGCCCTCTCCTCCCCTGGGCGTATTTCTTGCAAGATTGGTCCATTTTCTCATAACTTAATTTCCCCTCAATAGCACCTCCTCTTTTGGGTTTAATTGGTTAGTGATAATTAGTCTGAAGCCCACTTAATTAAAGAGGAAGTTTGCTCTTGAATAGGGCACTTAACTATGCATAGTCCTAGCCGAGGTAAATTGTCCATTCCTGAACAGATCAAAGAAATATTTTAAGCATATCAACCACCCTTTGAAATGGATAAATGGTTGATTAGCACGGAAGAATACACAAGCCTTTATCTAGAAAATGAATTCGGCTCCGTACCGACTACACACCCAAATGGTATCTGTTCCTGGGCCTTTGACTACCACATTAGGTAAACAGCAGGACATCTCCCTAACACCCACACTTAGCATACCTGTAAGACAAAGGGATTTTTAATTGAATTATATACGCTGACCAGAAGGCTGTCCCTCAATTTGAAACCATATAGCCCTGTTAAGCTAAAACTATTATAAACCTTCTTTATTTTTTATCCTAATATATACATCTATAATACAAATATTCCCAGTTGCTAATGGAGATTACTCATAAACTCCTCATAAGGCAACACTTGGCTTGTTTTATTAAAGCAGACATTTATGGCAGATTCATTTAAAGCTCTGCAGGTCTAAATGCGGACAAAAACAGGGGCAAATAAAGGGAGAGGAAACATAGTTCTCCAATGAGGCTCAATATCAGCACAAAAGGTACAAGCATAATAAAATAATAATGCTAATAGTACAGCAAGGAGCATGGATTTACCTTGAAACCATTGCTGGTATGGAAAGGAAAGAAAGAGAAGCCATAATGTGAGGGAAGGGGGCGAGAAAAGAGTACCTCTAGCCACCTGTACTTGGTACCATTTGGTACATGGGTGACCCACCTGAATGATAAACTTTCCAAATATATCCAGGGTAAAGCCAGAGGAACGGGGGATGTCCATCTCCCTCGAGGCGCCTGGGGAAATGGCAACCTCACCTCTGTTTTGTATGCCCCGACCGGGATCATGCATCAGAAAAGCGTCTGATGTCACCCAGTCCGGCTGAATGCATCGCGCATGCGTGAAGTCGGCGCAGGTGTACTGAGGTTCCCCGGCCAAAGCCGGCCCCAGTGTCCACTGACAATGGCAGCTTGGGTGGCTGAATGCACTAACTATGCTGTGCGGAGACTTCTAGGAGCAGGCCCTCAGTGGTGAAGGGAGGTGTTGCGGTACGGTCTTCGCGGTCGGAAAGTGTATATAAAACTTTTAATCAGAGCCCTGATTGCATATATTCATGCCAAAAGACATCCGGATTCCTCCATAGGGGCACCAATAAGTGACATCCCTGGGGGAATACCCAGATAGCTGGCCAAGATAATGAGTCCATACAATATGGTAAAAAAAATACAATAATATAAATGACAAAAATGCATATAAACCAATGAGAGTAGCATTAAGCTTCCATTTATCCTCCTAGGCCTTCAAGCCAAATAATATCCAATGAGATTAGGTACATGACCCACATTATACTAACATGCCAAATAAAAAAACTATATACTGGAGACATACGACTGGGTACCAATAATAAACACACCACCGGTCTTAATCAAAGAAATGGTCTATATGATAAAACATCACTGATGCCAGGTGATTTGGTGGCTACCAGACATTCGAGCCATAAAGTCTGCGTTTATCCCAGTTGCTGCCACATGGGTCCTGGGGTATCACTTCTAGTCCTAGAAATCGTACAAGGGCATTATTAAATTTGTGATATAGACCTAGGTGTCGACTAACAGGGGTAATCATTTTGGCATATTGTGAATAGTATATGAGGTCGTAGATCCATTGTTTGAACTGGCGGAGGGAAACCCTGGAGATAGTGTTCTGTAAGACTACCTCAATAGGGAGAAAATTACAAAATTACAACCAGCCAAAGATCCTGCAGTCACAGCCACAGCACCACATTTCCATGCATCCAGAATACAACAACAGTATCTAGCTAAGCACACTGATCTTATAAAGACCTAAGGAAGAGAGCAGCTGACAACACTCAGCCAATCCATAAACTCCAAAACGAAGTCAGTTGCATCAAATGACAGCTAATTAATCAGTTGCATTAATGACAGCTGGGGTAGTGTATAATATCTCCCATCCTCTGCTCTTCCTGGGTCCAGTAAAAAACTTCTATCCACACCTAAATCACCTTTTGGACTAGGGCAAAGCACCAGCACACAATGATTCCTTCAAAAGAAAACCACAATTGATTGTGACTTTCAGGCTGCAAAAGTTGGAAAATAAACATCTGTGTGATGGAGGACAAGAGTTCCCCCTCCCTGCCCCCCCCCCTTTTTTATACTGTATTCACTCCATGTTTGTTTGAGATTCCTGTAGACATTCTGGTTTCCTCCCACAACACATGTCAATATGAAAAAGTATGATCTAGAAATATCCTCTGCGCTATACTCTCAGTATAATATGGCTACCAATAATACGGAATGGAACAAAGAAAAAAATAAAATAACGATAAAGTGATTGTTACCCACAATATAATGTGTATTCCTACATCCTCTGTAATAATATAGTATCAAAGAGTGTAGAACAATACAATCTTTCAACAACGAGTGGGGCATTTTTCTATGTATCCTTTTGTGTGTTATAGGAATTCTGATCCACTCTTGTTGCGACCATTCAGGTTAACTCTATTAAAGCCTTTCATATTACAGCTTGCCAATTGAGGAGGATTTTTTTGCCATCTGTCCTGAGACTTTTTGATTAGGACTTTTTAACGTCAGTGCCAGTACCCATATGCACAGAATTTGGGGGGGGGGGGGGGGGGGGGGGGTCTTATTCATTTTCTGCTAGACCTTTTTTTTTACTTATTTATACTATAGTATTACATTGCCCTTTAAGTGATCCACAGGGTCTTTCTGTGGCAAGTTTATTGCATACTTTATTGCATGCTATATTGTAAGCTGTCATGCAACTGCCCCTGGAAAGACATCCTACATTATGTTATGCTGAATTATTCTATGTATAAGCTACCATACATATAAATATAAATTGTAGATGTGCTGTACTCTATAAATGGTGGTTTTGAATCTATGTATATTTTCTTTTTCTGTCTTTTAATATGTTGCAGACTATTGTCTCTTTTAAGAGATTGTATTAATAAATATTGTGCTAAAAATCCCAAGCCACTAATTTACCTGTTTGATATTACTATATAGGAATGTGGCACTTTGAAACGACTTTGGGTCTAATTAAGTCTATCAATTACTGTATCTTTAGTGAATACAATATGTCCATGCATTTTTGCTAAAGCCCAGCAATGTTTTTATTCTCTGTAGTTTTTCAAAACAACAAATGGCATAGTTAAAAAAAATCACCAATAAATTGCCCTATATCTAACATGTAAAAAAATGCAAGTGATGCATATTGAGGAGGCTATTTATAAAAGAAATGCTATTAGAATGTCTCAGGCATCTGCTTGTATGTTTATTTCCAATGAGCATCAGCTCCATTCAGTTGATATGATGCAAAATTTTCCTGATTGAGGTATTTCAGAAAAATAATTAAAGTGGAACTTATCTACGCCCATCCCCACCACCACCAACTCAAAGCAGAATTGTGTTTAATTTTTTTCTTTATCTATTTTTTAAAAGATTTTTTATCTTTAAGTTAAAATCAATTATGGTCTAATTTGTTCCAACAGGCAAAGGAATTCCTTCCTGATCCCAATAGGCAATCTGCAAAAAATAATTCTAAAGTTGCATTAAGTTAAAATGGAAAGGCTAGAGTGAGAGGCAAAGTGGTAATAGCCAAGAGACCAGCACGGGCTCTATACCTACTACCTACTAATTTTCTCAAACTTTCAAAATGATGTTTGATTCTGTGCATGATTATGTGCAAGTCTGACACAACACAGTCAAATTTTTCTGGCTTTCCAGAATCCTTTTTGTATCAGAGTACCATTAATCGTGAGGATCTTATTTTTATTTAGTTTTTGTCATAAGGAGCCACTGACATTTTTTGAGGAAAGCATGCTGCCAAATTCCTGAATTCCAACTTTGTCTGCTTCAAGTGTTAATAACACGCTGGTTCATTAGGAACTATGAATTGGGCATTCAAAAATATGGAATTATTTTCCTGTTTTGCTCATACACAATGTTGAATGGAAATGGAACATTTTAATATGTGAAACACTCAGTTCTTCATAAGGGTGTGTGCTGAAGAAGATTGTTCATATTGAAAATTGTGATGTACCATCCATTCCTTCACTTCAGCACACATTTTGAACCAAGAGTTTCATAGACAACTAATGGAACAGTTTAACACAAGGACTGTCAGTTGCACACCATTTAATGAAAAAACTACTTTGAGCATAATCTAAAGTTTATTGTTGTTGATCATATCAACATGTTTAAAAAAAAAAGAGAGATAACTTGAGTCTACAGACTGAAGGTTCTGACTCCTTCTAGCAATAAGGGGTTGATTTACTAAGATAAACTGAAAGCAATGGTCACTCTAAGCCCTTGTACACACGGTCGGAGATTCCGACAGAATGTTTCCTATCGGACCGTTTTGTCGGATATTCCGACTGTGTGTGGTCTGCATCGGCCTGTTTCTGTCGGAATATCCGACGGACCAACTTTTCCAACTTGCCGGTAAAATTTTCCGACAAAATGCTCCGATCGGACATACTCCGATCATGTGTAGCCTACTCCGACGGACAAAGTGCCATGCATGCTCAGATCAAATTCCTAGACAAAAGCTATTGGCTACTAGCCTGAACATAGTCCCGTTGTAACGAAATAACGTCATCACGTTATGTACAATCGGATTTTCCGACAACTGAGTCCGACCGTGTGTATGCAACATCACTTCCGGACCTCTTCCGGAATTAATCGTTTTTTTCTTTTTTTGGGAGGGGGGCAAACAGTGGCGGCTGGTGCTCAAATTTTTTTTTGGGGGGGGCGCAAGCAAACTGAAAAACACTGAAAAAAAACATCAATTGCAGCCACTGTGCCCATAAAATGCAGCCACTGTGCCCATCATATGCAGCCACTGTGCCCATCATATGCAGCCTCTGTGCCCATAATATGCAGTCTCTGTGCTCATCACATACAGCCTCTGCATCCACCACATGCAGCCTCTGTGTCCATCATATGCAGCCTCTGTGCCCAATATATGCAGCCATTGTGCCCATCGCATGCAACTTCTGTGCCCATCATATGAAGTCTATGTGCCCATCATATGCAGCTTCTGTTCCCATCATATGCAGCCTCTGTGCCCATCATATGCCGCTTCTGTGCCCACCATATGCAGCCTCTGTGCCCACCATATGCAGGTTTTGTGTCCATCATATGCAGCCTCTGTGCCCACCATACGCAGCTTCTGTGCCCACCATATGGACCTTCTGTGCCCACCATATGTAGCTTTTCTGTCCATCATATGCAGCCTGTGCCCATAATATGCAGCCACTGTGACCCCCCCTGCTCGTCCACCATCAGACTGACAATTACCCCATCCGGGTGACAGCAGCAAGCTGTGGGACACCCCGGCCTATGGCTCCAGCATCCTCCATGGTTCCTGTACATCTCCTCCTCTGTTCTGCTAGGCATCCAATAGTGATGTCTGTGCCCTGGAGGCACAATTCCAACAAGACAGGATGTCCTCTAGGGAGCAGCTTAAGAGAAGCCACCCTATTGCATCATACTGCAGACCTCCCCAGGTGCAGGGCACTGTTGAATCCCTGCTGACTTTTAAAAGTTTCTTGGTGTGGACCTTTTTTGACACGTGTGTAGCAGCTCGCTCCATTGCTCTTTGCAACCTATGTCTGAAGCTGATCAAGTGTGGCCAGAACAGCAGCCGCTTGGGCACCACATGCTTTACCAGACATATGATGACCTGCCAAGCAACAGCACTTGAAAAACCCATATCATAAAAAAAGGCAGACTTCTCTTTGCTCCTCATCTGGGATCTCCAACCCTACTATACCGCCAGTCCTCTCAAAAGCCTGCACTGAGAGAAATGAAGGTATAGCAATAGGTGTCCCAAGTACTAGCAGCCAATCTGCTAGCAGCGCACCACCAATTGATTTTAGCAGGCAAATTTCCCTACACCAGTTGCTGAACCGTAAAAAGAAATTCGGTCCCAGCCATCCATCGTCTAAATGATAGCTTGGCCAAATTGCTAGCACTGCAACTGCTGCCTTTTCAGCTGGAAGACTCTGCCCCCTTTCATGAATTTGTGGAATATGCTGTACCTCAGTGGCAGGTTCCAAACGCTGTTTCAGGCTCGCTACTGGCATGTGGAAGGTGATGTTTTTGCCTTGTTGGACAGGGCGGTCAGCAGTAAGGTTCATGTTACCGCTGACTCATGGTCCAGCAGGCATGGGCAGGGACAATTACCTTTCCTTCGTGGCACACTGGGTAACTCTGCTGGCAGCTGGGAAGGATGCAGAACAGGGTTCAGTGTTGTTGGAGCTTGTTCTGCCACCACGTCTCCAAAATGCTAGTGGTGATTCTGCCACAGCTCTCTCCTCCACCCCCTCCTCTTGTTCTTCCTCTATGGCCTCTTCTGCAGATTTGGAATAGGAAGAGAGAAATGGGACTTGGACTTTTTAGGCACAACCATAAAATTATACAAAAATAGTTTTGTTAAATAGAGCAGATTTGGAGACCTTTCCAACAGAGCATCCACTGGGTTACTGGGTCTTGAGGATGGACCACTGGCCAGAACTTTCTCAATATGCAATTGAGCTACTGGCCTGTCCTGCATCCAGCATGCTTTCGGAATGCACATTTAGTGCTGCTAGAGGGTTTGTAATGGATCAATCTGTAAGCCTGTCCACAGACTCCATTGATGGGCTCACATTCATAAAAATGATCAGTCTTGGATCGGCAGATATCAAGCATCTGATGCCGATTAACTGAATTTGCTATGGATCTGGGATACCTTGAAGACTGCCTATGCTGACTATCCTATTGCTCTTTATCTTGATGATGCTAGCTTCCAACAATATTTTTGGTTTAGGGCACCACCACCACCACCCAAGGCCCAATTTCTCTGCCCCTGTTTAACAAAGGGCATGTAATTACAATTTTTTATATAACATTTCATCGCAGGGCCTGTTCCTGCACCCAACAAGAGTAACTGTGAGAGGTTACAGTGTTCTGGCACCACCAAAACCAAAGACCCAATATTTATGCCCCTGTTTAACAGGGTCATGTAATTACAATTTTTTTTTTAATTTTTAATATAATATTTCACAGCATTCCTACACCAAACAATAGTAACTATGAGGGGTTACGGTGAGGGGTTACAGTGTTCTGGCACCACCAACACCTAAGGCCCAATTTTTATGCAGATGCCATATAATATATACACTGCTGTTCATATAAAGTGTGTCAGGTCACCTGAGGCCATGTGACAGATGTACCCTGTTGAGGACAGGAGTGCACCTCTGAGATAGTGGACCCTACAACTGACTGCTGCGGATGGGGCTCTGGATGCAGGTACTTTGGAGCACCAACACAAATCACACTGGAAGCCAGGACATGGAATCTAAGAGCCAGTGGGTGTTAAGCAGGGCCCCTGATGGTGGAGATGGACTTTGCTGCAGTCTGGCTCCAGGTCACGGCCCCCAGGGTCTCCCAGCTCATGCTCACGGTAGTCTACTGGAGGATAGAAAGGAAGCAGCAGCCTGGGACAACAAGGATAGTCAGGTGATAAGCCAAAGGTTCAGGGAAACCAACAGAGAGTGGTAGTCAAAGAACACGCCAAAGGTCGGGATATGAAGCAGGGGAGGACAGTCAAAAACAAGCCAAGGTAGGTAAACAGGATCAGACGTAGGACACAAAGCAATGAGCACACAGAAGCCAAACACACAATATTGATCAGCAAGGCTTGGCTTGCAGTGCACAGGTAGTATAGTGTTCCTAATTAGAGGCTTGGGTGGAGCCATGTTTGAGGGAAGATTACTTAAGCATACTGATGAACAGCGACTGGCCTATAAACTGAACACAACAGAAAGGTGAGCAAACAGACAAGACCATTACTGGAGCGTCATGACCCCCACGCCATTTTTAAAAAAAAAGTTGGTTCTTTTAAATATCGTGTCTGATGGGTCCCCTTAGTCTGTCTGTAATGTGCTGCATCTGTGTGTAGGACATGCCACAGCAATAATTCCATTTCTAAAGAAAAAAATATAATTTAAACGTTCTCGCTGTAATGTATTGCTGACTCCTGTCAATATAGACCAGATCTAACAACCTCAAAGTCAGCCAGATGTTATGGCACTCGTGCCACTCCTTGCCCTAACACTCACTGTCTCCACCTTCAGGAATTCTTAGGTTGATTATTGTCATTGCCCATGGTAAACATCTGGCACAATTTGCAATGGTGGTGGAACCCTTCTAAACATACATACACAAATACTGCATTTATTTGGACATATACCTATAGGTGGTGGAATGACATTATTTAGGAGTTATGCTTCTTGATTTATTCTGTGATATTTGGTGGTTCTTAGTGTGTGAATGTAGAATAGTGATGTTACCCCCTGAATTTTGGGAATGACATTTTGATTTGTTATGTTGGTACACATATCACATTTTTTTGGGTGAAATTATGATCATTTGGAAATACTAAAAAACATAAAAAAAACTTTCAAATTTGCATCAGTAATGGTATTTCTTGTGGTTTGTGAAGACACCTGTGGGAGTTTCAGATTAGATTTTTGTGAAAAAAAATATATTTTACCAAAACATTAAAACATTACACATTACTAGCATGCTTAAAAAAAATTACTAATGCCGCGTACACACGATCGGACTATCCGGTGGACTTAGTCTAGCGGACAAACCACCAGACTTTGAAGCGGAGGTATGCTGGACTTTCTGAACGAGCGGACCTGCCCATACACACCGGACTTTTACAGTGGACTAGGTGTGGTGGACAAACAGGATTATGGCCGGATTTTTTAAATGAACGGACTTGCCCACACATGGAGGAAAGTTCGTTCATTTTGAACGTGCCTCCAGGTAGACGGGACTAGCGAAGAAAGTCAATGTAGGCGAAGGCGGCGAGATTGACACGTCGCTGGCCCCATCACCTGGTATGGACTTAAAGGGGAAGCCCTACGCCGAAAAAACGGCGTGGGGGTCCCCCCCAGGTCCATATCAGACCCTTATCCGAGCAAGCAGCCCGGTCGGTCAGGAAAGGGGGTGGGGTCGAGCAAGCGCCCCCCCTCCTGAGCCTTACCAGGCCGCGTGCCCTCAACATGGGGGGGTGCTTTGGGGAAGGGGGGCCCTGCACTCGCTCGTCCCCATCCCCTTTCCTGACCGCCAGGCTGGGTGCTCGGATAAGGGTCTGATATGGACTTTGGGGGACCCCCACGCTGTTTTTTCAGACCCCCTTTAAGTCCATACCAGGTGACGGGGCCAGCGACGTGTCAATATCGCCAATGGAGGCGGCGACATTGACCTCCTTCGCTATTCCCGTCTACCTGGAGCCACGTTCAAAATGAACAAACTTTCCTCCATAAGTGGGCAAGTCTGTTCATTTCAAAAGTCCGGCGGACTCCTGCCATAGTCCGCCGGGTTGTCCGCCGGACTTAGCCCACCGGAAATGTCCGATCGTGTGAGGGCAGGTCCGTCGTTCAGAAAGTCTGGCGGACCTCAGCTGCAGAGTCTGGCGGGTGTTCTGCCAGACTAGGTCCACCGTACTGATAGTTGGATCGTGTGTACACGGCATAAGTTATAGTTTGAAAAAAAAGAAATAAAACATTTTGGGGATTATGTGTTTATGTACTTCTGGTGTTTATGGTGATATATTGTAGAAAATGTGTATTTCAAGTGTAGAAACGACTGAGATTTGCTAATGATTATGTTGATTCTTAAATATATCCTGACAGTGTGCTACAATTCTGAGTGATTTCTACATTAACAATATATGAAAATAGAGAAATATATTCAGCTCCTTTTAGTCTATCTAACATATTCATCAAAATAGGATACGACATTCTGACATAACGTATAATATCTATTCAAACTGTAAGACATACTATTTTTTTCTGTGAACATAAACATAGAAAAAAATTGTTCTGTATTTTTGAGTTCTCCTGCCATTTATTAATTACATGTGTGTGGTTGTAAAGCCTACTGTATTATTAAGTGTAGAATAATGAACAAGATAATCATAGTTACATAGGTTGAAAAAAAATATACTAGTCCATCTAGTTCAATCAATCTTTTAAAAAACACACACATGAAAAACCTCCAAACATACTATTCTATAATTATAGCTGATACAAAGGAAGGCAAAAAAAAACAATGTCCAGCATGATCCAATTCATTGTAGAGGGGGAAAACATTCCTGATTCTATTGGTATTACTGATATTGTGCATTTGGGAATGCATCCAGCTATTTTTTCAAACAATCTACTGAGCTGGCCAGAACCAATTCCTAGGGGAGTCTATTCCACTTTTACACGGCTCTTACTGTGAAGAAGCCTTTCCATATGTGAAGGTTAAATCTCTTTTCCTCCAGATATAAATGGTTCCCTCCTGTCCTCTGTGATCTGTAAGTCAATAACTCTACAGCAAGTTTACTATATGGGCCACTTATATATTTATGTATGTGTATCAGATCCCCCCTTAATTTCCTCTTCTCAGTTAAGCTAATCTTTGATCATAGCTGAGCTCCTCCATGCCTCTTATCAGTTTGATTGTCCTTTTCTGCACTTTTTCTAGTTCGATTATATCCATTTTAAGCTTGATGTCACCTGCAACACTTAAATTGTACTTTTAATCCCTAGACATAGTTACATAGTTACATAGTAAGTGAGGTTAAAAAAAGACACAAGTACATCAAGTCCAACCTATGTGTGTGATTATATGTCAGTATTACATTGTGTATACCTGTATGTTGTGGTCATTCAGGTGCTTATCTAATAAATTTTTAAAACTATCGATGCTCCCCACTGAAACCACCGTCTGTAGAATTGAATGCCACATCCTTGCCGCTCTTACAGTAAAGAACCCTCTAGGCAGTCTAAGGTTAAACTTCTTTTCATCTAATCTTAATGAGTGGCCACGTGTCTTATTAAACTCCCTTTCACTGAAAAGTTGTATCCTTATTGTGGGGTCACCAGTATGGTATTTGTAAATTAAAATCATATCCCCTCTCAAGCATCTCTTCTTCAGAGAGAATAGGTTCAGTGCTTGTTACCTTTATTCATAACTAATATCCTCCAGTCACTTTATTAGCTTTGTTGTCCCCGCTGAAACCACCGCCTGTGGAAGTGAATTCCACATTCTTGCCGCTCTTACAGTAAAGAACCCTCCATGCAGTCTAAGGTTAAACCTCTTTTCATCTAATCTTAATGAGTGGCCACGTGTCTTATTAAACTTCCTTCCACGGAAAAGTTTTATCTCTATTGTGGGGTCACCAGTATGGTATTTGTAAATTAAAATCATATCTCCCAAGCGTCTCTTCTCCAGAGAGAATAGGTTCAGTGCTCGTAACCTTTCTTCATAACTAATATCCTTCAGTCCCTTTATTAGCTTTGTTGCCCTTCTCTGCTTCTCTCTTGCTCCATTTCCAGAACATCCTTCCTCAGGCCTGGTGCCCAGAACTGGACAGCATACTCCAGGTGAGGCCGGACCAGAGTCTTGTAGAGTGGGATAACTATCCCTTTATCTCTTCAGTTAATCCCTTTTTAATGCATGCCAATATTCTGTTTGCTTTGTTAGGCGCAGCTTGGCAATGCAAGCCCTTGCTGAGCCTATCATCTACTAGGACCCCCAGGTCTTTTTCCATCCTTGATTCCCCCAGAGGTTCTCGCTCCAGTGAGTAGATTGCATTCATATTTTTGCTACCCAAATGAATTATTTTACATTTTTCCACATTAAACCTCATTGACTATGTAGTTGCCCATCCCATTAATTTGTTGCACCCATAGTCCACGTGCACTTGCAGCCCACATGTACTTGCAGTCCACATACACTCACAATACACAGGTGTACTCACAATACACAGGTACATACAATACACAGGTACTAACAATACTCAGGTACTAATGATCCACACACACTACACAGGTACTCCCAATACAAAGGTACAAGCAATACTCAGGTACCCACAATATATACAGTGGTGTGAAAAAGTGTTTGCCCCCTTCCTCATTTCCTGTTCCTTTGCATGTTTGTCACACTTAAGTGTTTCGGAACATCAAACCAATTTAAACAATAGTCAAGGACAACACAAGTAAACACAAAATGCAATTTGTAAATGAAGGCGTTTATTATTAAAGGTGAAAAAAAATCCAAACCATCATGGCCCTGTGTGAAAAAGTGATTGCCCCCTAAACCTAATAACTGGTTGGGCCACCCTTAGCAGCAACAACTGCAACCAAGCGTTTGCGATAACGTGCAATGAGGCTTTTACAGCATCCTGGAGGAATTTTGGCCCACTCATCTTTGCAGAATTGTCCTAATTCAGTTACATTAGAGGGTTTTCGAGCATGAACGGCCTTTTTAAGGTCATACCACAACATCTCAATAGGATTCAGGTCAGGACTTTGGCTAGGCCACTCCAAAGTCTTCATTTTGTTTTTCTTCAGCCATTCGGTGGTGGACTTGCTGGTGTGTTTAGGATCATTGTCCTGCTGCAGAACCCAAGTTCGTTTCAGCTTGAGTACACGAACAGATGGTCGGACATTCTCCTTCAGGATCTCTTGGTAGACAGCAGAATTCATAGTTCCTTTTATCACGGCAAGTCTTCCAGGTCCTGAAGCAGCAAAACAGCCCCAGACCATCACACTACCACCACCATATTTTACTGTTGGTATAATGTTCTTTTTATGAAATGCAGTGTTCCTTCTACGCCAGATATACTTGGACACACACCTTCCAAAGAGTTCCACTTTTGTCTCATCGGTCCACAGAATGTTGTCCCAAAAGTCTTGGGGATCATCAAGATGTGTTGTGGAGAAATTGAGACGAGCTTTGATGTTCTTTTTGCTCAGCAGTGGTTTTCTCCTTGGAACTCTGCCATGCAGGCCATTTTTGCCCAGTCTTTTCCTGATGGTGGAGGCATGAATGCTGACCTTAACTGAGGCAAGTGAGGCCTGCAGTTCCTTGGACGTTGTTGTGGGGTCTTTTGTGACCTCTTGGATGAGTCGTCGCTGTGCTCTTGGGGTAATTTTGGGCGGCCGGCCACTCCTGGGAAGGTTCACCACTGTTCCATGTCTTCGCCATTTGTGGATAATGGCTCTCACTGTGGTTCGCTGGATTCCCAAAGCTTTGGAAATGGCTTTATAACCCTTTCCAGACTGATAGATCTCAATTACTTTCTTTCTCAATCGTTCCTGAATTTCTTTGGGTCTCGGCATGATGTGTAGCTTTTAAGGATCTTCTGGTGGACCTTACTGTGTCAAGCAGCTCCTATTTAAGTGATGCCTTGATTGTGAACAGGTGTGGCAATAATCAGGCCTGGGTGTGGCTAGAGAAATTGAACTCAGGTGTGGACAACCACAGTTATAGTATGTTTTAACAAGGGGGGCAATCACTTTTTCACACAGGGCCATGATGGTTTGGATTTTTTTTCACCTTTAATAATAAACACCTTCATTTACAAATTTTGTGTTTACTTGTGTTGTCCTTGACTATTGTTTAAATTGGTTTGATGTTCCGAAACACTTAAGTGTGACAAACATGCAAAGGAACAGGAAATGAGGAAGGGGGCAAACACTTTTTCACACCACTGTAGGTACTCCCATTACTCAGTAGACATGTGCATTCGTTTTCGTCCAAATGCATTTTCATCCAAATTTCAGCTATTTTCGTTTTCGTTTTGACAAACGATAACGAAAGCACAGAATCCGAAAAACGAAAGATCCGACATAAATACATGCTTTATTTTCATTTTCATTGTTACAACAGTTCGATATAGAATAGGAGATTCGACGTGACTCTGACAATAACAATCTGTGTCTATAGAACCTGTGGTCGAATGTGCCTAACCTTACCTCTATTAGTCCAAGATTATATAGAGATAATATTTGACAGAGAAAAAAGATTTGACAGAGAGAAAAGATTCTGCAAGTTACTGTCCTAAAAAGTGTTTGGGGACCCGGGTCCTGCCCCAGGGGACATGTATCAATGCAAAAAAAAGTTTTAAAAATGGACGTTTTTTTGGGAGCAGTGATTTTAATAATGATTAAAGTGAAACAATAAAAGTGTAATATTCCTTTAAATTTCGTACGGGGGGGGGGGGGGGGGTGTCTATAGTATGCCTGTGAAGGGGCGCATGTTTCTGGTGCTTAGAACTGTCCCTGCACAAAGTGTAATTTATGCAGGAAAAAAAGTCCTTTAAAATCACTCGCAGCTATTATGAATTGTCGGCTCCGTAATACAGAGAACACTCATTGAAAGTCATTGATAAAAAATATATATATAAAAAAAAGCATGGGGGTCCCCCAAATTCAATTACCAGGGCCTTCAGGTCTGGTATGGATATTAAGGGAAACCCTGCGTCAAATTAAAAAAAAAATTGACGTGGGGTTCCCCCTAAATATCCATACCAGACCCTTCAGGTCTGGTATGGATATTAAGGGGAACCCCGTGTCAAATAAAAAAAATTGACGTGGGGGTCCCCCCAAAAATCCATACCAGACCCTTTATCCGAGCACGCAACCTGGCAGGCTGCAGGAAAAGAGGGGGGACGAGAGAGCGGCCCCCCCTTCCTCCTGAACCGTACCAGGCCACATGCCCTCAACATTGGGAGGATGCTTTGGAGGTCTGTGACCCCTCAAAGCACCTTGTCCCCATGTTGATGCGGAGAAGGACCTCATCCCCACAACCCTGGCCGGTGGTTGTGGGGGTCTGCGGGCAGGGAGCTTATCAGAATCTGGAAGCCCCCTTTAACAAGGGGACCCCAGATCCCGCCCCCCCATTTGAAATGGTAAGGGGGTACAAAAGTACCCCTACCATTTCACAAAGAAAGTGTAAAAAATAGTTAAATAAGACAAACACACTTTTGAAAAATTCCTTTATTAAAAAAAAAAAAAAAAAAAAAGATTCCAGTGGTGGTAATCCACTCTTGCTATCCAGCGACGGACGATCATCTCTCCGGGGTCCAGCGATGGCTCATCTGAATCAGCGCAGCGAATCCATCCATCTTCTGTCTCCACTGGGGAGACACTGCGGGGATTCCGGCGGCCTGACGTTTGTTATATGCGGAGGGCGGGGCCACCCATCACCTGACCCCGCCTCCCTCTGATGCAAGGGGAAACTCTGGGTTTCCCGTGATGTATGGGTGATCCCGCACCCCTCTGATGTAACACAGGCAGGTTTCTGTTACATCAGAGGGGGGCAGGGTCACCCATACGTCACGGGGAAGCCCGGGTTTCCTCTTGCGTCAGAGGGGGGCGGGGTAGGTGACGTGTGGCCCCGCCCTCCGCATATAACAAACGTCAGGCCGCCAGAATCCCCACAGTGTCTCCCCAGTGGAGACAGAAGATGGATGGATTCGCTGCGCTGATTCAGATGAGCCATCGCTGGACCCCAGAGAGATGACCGTCCGTCACTGGATAGCAAGAGTGGATTACCACCGCTGGAATCTTTATTTTTTTTATTTTTTTATTTTTAATAAAGGAATTTTTCAAAAGTGTGTTTATCTTATTTAACTATTTTTTACACTTTCTTTGTGAAATAGTAGGGGTACTTTTGTACCCCCTTACCATTTCAAACGGGGGGGCGGGATCTGGGGGTCCCCTTGTTAAAGGGGGCTTCCAGATTCTGATAAGCCCCCCGCCCGCAGACCCCCACAACCACCGGCCAGGGTTGTGGGGATGAGGCCCTTCTCCGCATCAACATGGGGACAAGGTGCTTTGAGGGGTCACAGACCCCCAAAGCATCCTCCCAATGTTGAGGGAATGTGGCCTGGTACGGTTCAGGGGCCGCTCTGTCGTCCCCCCCTCTTTTCCTGTGGCCTGCCAGGTTGCGTGCTCAGATAAAGGGTCTGGTATGGATATTTAGGGGGAACCCCACGTCAAATTGTTTTTTAAATTTGACGCAGGGTTCCCCTTAATATCCATACCAGACCTGAAGGGCCTGGTAATTGAATTTGGGGGACCCCCACGCTTTTTTTTTTTTATCAATGACTTTCTGTATTATGGAGCCGACAATTCATAATAGCTGCGAGTGATTTTAAAGGACTTTTTTTCCTGCATAAATGACACTTTGTGCAGGGACAGTTCTAAGCACCAGAAACAGGCATACTATAGACACCCCCCCACCCCGTACGAAATTTAAAGGAATATTACACTTTTATTGTTTCACTTTAATCATTATTAAAATCACTGCTCCCGAAAAAATGGCAGTTTTTAAAACTTTTAAAATTAGCACTTTAGAGTTTGAACGTTGGAGTCCCATAGACTTTAATAGGGTTCTAAAGTTCACACGAAGTATGCTATATGCTAGCTCCGTCGAATCTTCTTTATACATTCGACAGACACCATAAGCCTTCAAAGACAGATTCGACCGTAATTCATGTGGATTTTCGGACGAATGCAATTTTTGAACGAAAAACGAAATAAATAAAAACAAATTTCGGGAGTAACTAAATAAATTAATTTTTCGGACAAAAACGAAATTCCGAAACGAAATATTTTACTCTGCACATGTCTATTACTCAGGTACTCCCAAAACTCAGGTGCTCCCAATACTCAGGTACTCACAATGCTCAGGTACTCACAATACTCAGGTACACACAATACTTGGCCGCTTCACTGATCAGCCTCACACTCTCCCTTCAGTCTGCACTTCCCTTACCTGCTGCCTCTCCCTGTCATCCTTCCACCTCCTGGTCCCGCTGGATGTCCTGCCGTCTCCTCTGTCCGTATCTATGGGGTGATCCTGTCCTCAGTACAACTACTCCAGCACCACGATGTCCTGTTCTGCTGCTGCTGTAGGTCCCAGGTAACCCGCTGCCACTCTAATTCGTGGGGGGGTCCGGTCTGGTGACGGGGGTCTGATCCAGTCGGAGGGGTCCTGTCCGCTGCACTGCCACTCTGGGGTGGGAGGGGTCTGGTCCGGCTCACTGCTCACACACACTCCCTCTCACTCCATGCTGTCCCAGCACTGACTTCTGCGCCAAAAACTCTTCAACAGCACCACCTACAGGCACCAGCATCAGACAATACTAATATTAAACAATACTAAGATTCAGAAGTTTCTCTACCACTAATAAAAATAGATTAAGTCACCTGTATGCATTTTTTTTTAATTGTGACTAAATGTGGTCTTTAAACATGGTAGAGATAGAGATCTTAGGAAAATGTGTTTATCCGTTATGTCTTGATGAACATCATCATTGTGAATACCGTAGTAATATAAGTAAATGATATACTGTATATACATGCAAAAAATAAATATATATATATATATATATATATATATATATATATATATATATATATATACACTGTAAATGAAACATTATATTAAAATTCTTATATTTTTTATTTCACATTGTAGTTTTACGTGTGCCATTTCAGACAAGGCTAATGAACACTATATGTCTTCTTAAGGAGTAAATGTAGCTTGAATGTAATCATTACATCACATTTGCATATATGGGGCTCTAATTATTACACCTGATTGTGATCACAAGGAAAATTTTCAGACAAAAATGCCTTCATTTTCCAGTCTTCTGTATTATCATGTTAGAAAGACAATGACATATTCACATTTTTTTTGCTAGAAATCCTTACAGCAGAGGGTTGTAAGTGTGAAAAAGAGATATGCTGTTCCCTAATGGCTTATTACCATCATATTTGCAATTCAGATCAGTTGTAAATTGACTGAAATTTTTAAACACATAGCAGGCAGTTTAAACTAATGATTGTCTGGAGGTTCACATCTGACATGAACTAAGCTTCTGTTCAAAACAAATTGCAAATAATTCCTCCCTTAGAGTCAAAATGTCAAATTTTAAACCTTACATTATGTTAGATTTTGTCAGTTAAATAAAAAAAGCTCTACTTCTATTAATTGATATATATTTAAAAGTACATGCCATTTTTGTTTTTCTCAAATAAGTTAACTTTCACAACTGTCTAATTTTTATTATTTTCAGATGTCTAATTGTAAAGTAAAAAACCCTTGGGGCAGTAATGGGCCCAAGTTGCTTAGCAACCCTCAGCAGGTATCAAAGGATTCAGCCACAGCTGTCCTGCTTCTTTTCTAAAAACCATCTTATTACTGTTTGTGTTAATCTCTAACTAGGCTTCTTATACCAAAACAATTTCTGTTGGTTCTCAGGTAATATTAGAAAGTAATATTTCAAAGCATCCCAAATGTAATATTACAAGGGTATAGTCTTGAATAATTGAGGAGTGATAAATTGGAGAGGGAGACTGATTGGAACATATAGCATATGTTCTGTATGCTTACTGTATGAATAAACATGATTATAATTAGTAGTTTAATCAATGTAAGGTATACTGTATAATGCAAATAATACAGCTTTTCAGATGTTTAAAATAGTCAAATTCCTTACTTTGTTAATATTCTGAGTAATGTAGGCGCTGTAAAACAACATATGGATTTCAAATAGGTTCAATAGCTTTCGTTTTCATGTAACTTTGAATTATGCTTTTTTTCACATAAGTATCTCTATTAAGGGTTTTAAGAACAAGTATTAAAAAAAAGAAAAAGAGGCCATAAGAAGTGTAAAGGTTACAACTTGCATTACAGCTGGTTAAAGGACCAACAAAAATACAAAAAACACACCCACCCCAGCCTCTTTCTGTGCAATACCTTCCCATTTTCGCAGGAGAAGTGATGTACTCTGTATAGGAAGACCATTGTGTCCTATAGAGCAAGGTACAAACAAATACAGCTATAATTGAGATAATAACCATAATGTCAAATATCTAGGAATGATTAGAGATATAAACATTAATAAGTATCCCAATTTTAAGAAATTGTATATGCATTAAATCATAAGACAGAGATTTAGAGATTCAGATATCTAAAACAATAATGAATAGAGAACTATTTATTAGTAGCAGCCGTAGATGTCCAACCACCCCAGACCTTTTCAAATTTTTGGGGACAGCCCAGATGCATAACCTTATAAAATGGTAACGCCAAGTTCACTAGACCTTCCCAGAACTGCGGTACACTCAGCCGAGTTTTATGTGCCACTGTGGTGGCCAGTTCTTCCACATGGCCCAGAAGGAAAACAGAGAAGAACAAGTGGACAGGGAGAGTTGTAGTCTCCAGAATAAATTTAGTGGCATCCATCCAAAAATGTTGTAAATAAAGCACAATGTAAAAAATATGTGAGATACGGGCTGGGGCAAAGGTACAGTGCCAGCATTCTGCGGACAATAATTGGTAAATGCCAGCTAATTTGGCAGGTGTAAAAAGCGAAGAAACCTGTACTGAATTAGTCTGTCTTTAGCCGACACCAGGAGCTGAAATTGGTAATCCCACATGTCATGCCTCTTTGTAAGTTAAGTACATCAACTACTTAATTTTATGACACTCAACAGAGGAAGGCCTGACCGTTAGGGATGAGCTCGATATTCGAGTCAAACATAAGTTCGACTTGAACATTAGATGTTCACCTGTTCACCAAATAGAGAACAATATGCGGTGTTCGTGACGAATTCGAAAGCTACTGAAACACCGTTAAAGTCTATGGTACACTAACATAAAAAAAACAAAAGTGCTAATTTTAAAGGCTTACAGTATATGCTGTGGTTTGGGAAACACGAACAAGAGTTACATTGTGTGCTCTGCAGAGTGTGGAAGAGAATAGGGAGCGCATACGGGTTCGTTCTTCTGACCAGCATCAAAAATGTCTTCCAAACCATTTGAAAGTCCTCCTACGTACAGGCCCGATGAGTAAAAACCGAATTCCAATAAGGGAGACATCTAGTGGCCAAGGAAGGATTGTGGAAATTGCAGTTTAAAGGCTTTTTGATCTCGGTTGTTCGGTGAGTGCATCCCCAAAGGGGATCGTTTGTGTCCCACAAGTGGTGAACTACATGGTGGAAGCTGCATCTTAATCACAATAAAGAACGGATAAAACAAGCACCTTCTTTTCTGGACACTGATCAGAATTTTAATTAACTCACTCAAAAAAAAAAAAGTGTGCATGCGCTGCTATATATGAAAAAGTGGACTTTTTTTAAGTTGCAATTTTTTTATGTATGTTGATATTTCAGTATATGCAAGTTATTGTCATAAAAAGTGTTTGGGGACCTGGGTCCTGTCCAAGGGGACATGTATCAAAGCAAAACATTTTTTTAAACAATTTTTTCAGGACCAGTAATTATTTATTTTTTTGATGCCTAAAGTGAAACAATAAAAAAGAAATATTCCTTTAAATATTGTGCCTGGAGGGTGTCTATAGCATGCCTGTAAAGTGACACATGTTTAGAACAGTACCACAGTAAAATGACATTTCTAAAGGAAAAATTGTTATTCAAAACTGATCGTGGCTGTAATGAATTGTCAGGTCTCAGCAATATAGATACAGATAATTGAAATAAAGAGCATGGGATACCCTCCCCCTGTCCATTACCAGGCCCTTCGGGTCTGGTATGAATAATAAGGGTACCCTGGATCAAAATAAAAAAAAAAATGAATGGGGGTCCCTCTAAAATCCACACCAGGCCCTTCAGGTCTGATATGGAAATTAAGGGGAACCCTGTGCCAAATTAAATAAAAAATTACTGTGCCCGAAAAAACAGCTGTTTTAAAAAAAATTGCATTGATACATGTCCCCTGGGGTAGGACCACTTTTTATAAAAATAACTTGCACATAAGCCTTTAAAATGAGCACTTTTGATTATTCATGTTCGTGCCCCATAAACTTTAATGGCGTTCATGTGTTCTGTCAAATTTTTTGCCTGTTCGCATGTTCTGCTGTGAACTGAACAGAAGGGTGTTCGGCTCATCCCTACTGACTAGGAACAGCCCCTTGTAGATTACAGATATTGTTTTGACCAAGGAATCAAAATTGCAATGCAAAGGTTTTATGCAATTGTAGATACCAGAAAAGGTACCAACTGGGTGCATGTGTACTCTTACATTTTTTCAAAGGTCAACAATTTTCCTGCCAAAGGCCAAAGTCACAACCAACCCCCCCCCCCCCCCCCCCATTTGCCCATATAGCTGGATCCAGCAGTTCCAGGAAATTGTAAACTTGGGGTTCAGGCACAATGGGGAATTGGGTGATATTGCAGTTCCCCTCATGGACACTGCAATGTCTGGGGTCCCTTAAACAGTAAACATTTGAGACCTTCATAAGATCCCAAAAGGGCAGTTTTGAATACTGTGGCAGCATCACCATCATCCCCTATCAGCCATCTTCAGGCAAAGATCATTTGACCTGCCAAAAAATACTTGTGGATATCAGGTAATGCCAAGCAACCTTGGCCCATAGGCTTCTGTAAGGACCTAAATCCGATGCAAAAATGAGAGAATGGCCAAATGAAGGAGCTACATAACCCAATAATCTTTTTAAAATAAAATCTGGGAATCCATATAGGGCATATCTCAGATGATGCAGGGAAACTGGTAATATCTTCACTACTAAGAGGGTATTCCTGCCTATTAAAGACAACAGTGAAGTTTCAAGGCTTCTCTTTTCTGTTTCAGCGTATAAAGGGCAATAAGTTCAGGACCAAATAGTCTAAAACCTTAGCTCTAATTTTCACTCCCAGGTATGTCAATCATTTCAGAGGGAGATCAGGGCCTGCTGAAGCTTGAGTTCTGGGGTCCAATAGTAAAATAGCCCAATTCACTTTCAGGAGTATTTGGTGAATTCATCAAATATCCAGAGAACTACATGTAGAGAGGGGCCTGGATCATTAAAATATTGAGTAAATTATCAGCATAGAGGGCAAGGCATTCCCTGATCCCGCCCCCAGTGTGAAAGCTTTATAAGCTGAGGAGACAATCTGAATGCTATAGCTATAGACACCATCATCAGGTTAACGAAGAAAAGGTGACAAGGCACAAGGTGACAAGGCACAGCCCTGCCAAGTCCCTCTGTGAATGGGAAAACAGGGGGAGAGTGTATGACTTATTTTCAGGACTGCTCTGGGATGATTATATGGAGCCGGCCAGTGCAAAGTCCAGTCCCAACAGGGACCGCTGCAATGACAGGAGCGCTGTGGAAACCAGGGATCCTGACCAACTGCCAGAGAACCCCCATGGGAGACTCAAGAAAGAAGGTGTCAGATGCCACAGACTCTGTAGCCAATCAGGAATGTGTTTCAGAGGCCAAATTATGCCTCCATCATTAGTCCACACCTAATTAGTGATGGCTGATTGGCTACAGAGTCTGTGGAATCTGGACTCTGCAATTCAACACATAGCTTATTATATGCCTGTTTTAAGCAACTTTTGTGAGTACAATTATATTGTATTTTAACATACACTGTTAAGTAAATCATGCTACACCACTGGTAGCTTGGTACCTCTTTCTCCCCTTCCCCTTTTTCTGTTGAAGCTTTCAGGTTCCCAGCCCATCCAAAGAGCCAGACTAACCCTAGCCAACTGTGTCAGCAAAATACTATCCACTAGTTCATTATAGCCCAGACCTCCGAGGATATATATGTCTATATATACATCCATATACTGTAGCTTAGTCATTTTTATATCATTGCTTATCAGCATTATTTGTACCTGCTCTCATCTGATGTCAATATAGTCCCTCATACACTATTCAATCTGATTGCTTAAGATCATCCCTTGGTTGTAAGAAGTAACAAGTGTAGTGCTAAGTGTTGGTAGTTTTTTTTCTTTGTTGTCCAAAGTAAGAATGTAGGCCTGTATGGGGGTTGAAATTTAACCAGTTAGGTGATGCCCCAGATGGGAGTGTAAGATTGAATGCCTTTCCCGGTTCTTTGGTTTTGGATGTTATTTTTGGGGGGGTCTGAGCCATTGGTTCTGTACATTATAAAAGGGATGGGGTCCGGACCAAAAAGAGAAGTAGGAGCAGGTGCGCTAGAGTTACCAGAGAGCCTGGAGGGGAGTGAAACGAAGAGTCGCACTCATGAGGAGTGAAGGAATGTTGCCTGCTGCTGCCACTGCTGGCATGTAGAAGGTCATTAAGACCTGGTGTTCGTCCCCAAAGACTCCAAAACTGGAAAATACCAATAATGAATCTCCGTTTCATCATACATGGACTCTACCTTTGCAGGTATACTGGGGCAGCACATAGCCTGAGTTAGGCATAGGGACATAGGAAAAATCGTGTTCTTGCATGTTTCACTTTTAGATGTCCATTTGCACTTTTCTAAGTAAAGCTTTGAAACCTTGGTCTAAAGTTACTAAAGGAGTTTAATGCAAGTAACCTGCACCTTTCCACATTTCAGGTCACTAAAGTACTTTGGTGTATAAAGACATCAGAACAAGAGTTAATACAGGGTGAAGAAGCAAGTGGTTGCCTAGAGTGATGGAGGTCTATCAAGCAGCATGTCCTTAAGCATGTGCCTGAGGTGGGATAGCCTTTTGCAGGAGGGAGTTGTTGGCCCTCTCTCTGTGAGACCACTCATAGCAATAGGAGAGGACTCATTCCACAGAGGTCCACAACCTGTGCCCAGGTACAGAAGAGTTAAGTCAAGTCAAGTGCATGCATGGAGTCCATGCTATGTGCAATATGGGACTCCATACCATTACTGAATGTGAGGTAGCGATGATATGCTGGATGGATGGATGTGGACTGGGATCAACATGTCCTTCCTAAATGCAAGCTACAGAGAAGTGTAAATTGTCATGAGGACCTGAGAGTTAACTGAAGAACAGTTGTGGTGCAGGTATACATGTGTAGGTCCATCCATTTGCCTTAAATTTGAGTATTCCTCTATGGCAGCCGTAGCCTTGTCCTAGGGCATTGATGGAAATAGCACAGAAGTAAACATACCCTATGTGTACAGCAGAGTGATCCTGTTACAGGTGCCTAGTGTAGTCCAGAAGAAACAACCCCAGGTTAGGCCTCTCTTGCTTGGCGCCCAACGAGGAGGGAAACATGGAGGACATGACCACCACTCTGTCGCCCTACCTTTACAGGCCCAAAGTCCATATGAGGAAGTACCCTGCCTATATATGTTCAATCAATGGAATCAAAGGCCTTTTCTATATCTATGGAAGCTGTATTCCTCATACCGTCACTCCTATGTGAAGTCTGAAGATAGGGAAAAAAGTCTTCAGAGATTAATATCTGTTGATTTTTGAGGCATGAAGTCTGTCTGGCCAATATTGACCAATAATGTAGCGATCAGAGATATTTGGGCAGTAAGTATCTTTGTCAGAATTTTCTAATTCATATTTAATGAAGCAATTGGTCGATATGAGAAGCATTCCATGGGATCTTTACCAAGTTTGGGCAGAAGCACCACATTTAACATGGAATCAGGGAGAATAGAGGAAGTCTGGCAGTGTTTATAAAGAGAATGCATTCTAGGAGGAAAAGATTGTATAGCCTTGACTGTTTCTTATGTAGAGAAATCATCTTCCATATATGTTCTGTTCCTTCTCCAATAATTAGGGGATAGGAAGAGAGGAGAGAAATGTCTCCAAGGCTTCCGCATCAGAGGAGGGGGCAGGCGCCTAAAGATCACTAGACCTCCGAATCCGAGGTCTTTTTTTGCAAACATAACATTAACCGCTTCAGCCCCGGAAGATTTGGCTGCTGAATGACCAGGCCATTTTTTGTCACTGTGTCGCTTTAACTGACAAGTGCACAGTCATGCGGCACTGCACCCAAACAAAATGTATGTCCTTTTTTTCCCATAAATAGAGCTTTCTTTTGGTGGTATTTGATCGTCTCTGCAGTTTTTATTTTTTTGCAATATAAACAAAAATATAGCGACTATTTTGAAAAAAACACAACATTTTGTACATTTTGCTATAATAAATATCCCCATTTTTTTTAAAAAAAGCTAATTTTTTCTCAGTTTATGCCAATATATATTCTTCTACATATTTTTGGTAATAAAAATCGCAATAAGTGTTATAGCGTCTACAAAATAGGGGATAGATTTATAGCATTTTTATTATTTTTTTTTTTTTTACTACTAATGGCAGCGATCTGCGATTTTTATCAGGACTACAACATTATGGCGGACACATTGGACACTTTTGACACATTTTTGGGACCATTGCCATTTATACAGAGATCAGTGCTATAAAAATGCACTGATTACTGTAAAAATGTCATTGGCAGGGACGACGCTAAACACTAGGGGGCGATCAAGGGGTTAACTGTGTTCCCTCTCTGTGTTCTAACTGAAGGGGACAATGGGACTGTCTAGAGGAGATGATAGATCGCTGTTCATTCTTTGTATGAATAGACAATCAGTCTCTTCTCCCCTCAGAGAACCGTAAACTGTGTGTTTACAGATCCCGATTCTCGGTGTGTCACGAGTGATCGTGGGAGCCCTCAAATCGGCTCAGGGGGCAAGCAGCTGGCACGTGCCCCTAGTATCCAAAGGTCGAAGCGATGTTACATAATGTTGTTTCTCCAGCCGTGCCATTCTGCCACAGTAAAACTGTGGCGGCTGGTCGTCAAGTGGTTAAATAAAAATGTCTTTACAAAAAAAAACATTAACAATCAAATATGTTGGACAATAGAAAGAGGGATCATAGTGTCTATAATACAATTATACATCTAATATCAGATATTAATCATTATCCTGATCTTTTCCTAACTCCGTCGCTTTGTAACACATCCCCAAACACATTCAATCCACAAAGCTCCAATATAAAGTATTTAATTTACAATCAATTTTATCTCACCACATCAACTCACTCTACTTATAAACAATTTTCATAAAAAGCAGTTCAAAATCTAAGATGTATAGAAAAAATATATATAAAATATATATAATATATGAAGCCGTACCCCGTAAGGGCTGCTAAGTGATGTGGCTCCCAGTCACTTTTGAGACAGTGAACAGTCCATATGTTTGTTTTTGGTATTTTATTGAGAGAATTTAACTTGGATGGGAAAGGAAATTGATGGAATGCCCAGTGGAATGAACAATTGACTGACTGTACAGAAATCAGTTGGGATAACTATACCGTACAGTTACTCCAGTCTCCTCCAGCACATCACTTGCTTGCAGACTGTTACTCTCTATCTCTCTCTCCAGCACATAACTTACTTCTCAGGCACAGCTAGCACATGTTGAAGCCAGACACTAACTCGGGGAGGTCTAAGCAACTTGTCCTTTGCAGGCAGGGACCACCCCCCCCCCCTTTATTGTATCAAAAATAGAAATAGGAAGTCTTTAGTGCTAGCTGTCCTTCTGCTGGACTACTGCTCCCAGTAAGTCCTCTTCAGGCCCTGCCAGACCCCCTGGCTGCAACTGCCTGACTTCACTGCCCATGACATTGCAATGCTCACTGGCTACACACCCAGCTCTGACTGTATCCTCTCAATCCACTCTGGCATGTCTCTCTGGTCCTCCCGACTGCCCATGCCACTCACCAGTCCTCTTAGCTGCAACCAGTGGTTCCCTCCTGAAGACTTGCTGGCGGTACTAGCTCCCGCTGTCCTCTCTGACTCCTCTCTGTGTCACCTGTTTGGATCCTTCACAAGTTTTTGAAAGACTCCATCCTGCACCTGAGTCCAAGGCACAAGGTCCCCCCAAGACTGGGGAGATCCCTCAAAGGACCCGGAAGCCTAGTACTACTTCCTTAGTTCTTCCACCCAACAACTCCCCCAGCTGGGCTGACCCTGGGTATTTCAAGGAGGCCTGCCCCCTGTCAATCCTAGTTGGGGATTGGTCAGGGCTCCCTGAGACATCCCAGACAGCTCCACCTCTCTTTGCCTCCTCCTCTTCTAGAAAGCAAGAGGGAGGTGACAGTGGAGTGATGCTGCCTGTGAGTCACAGCTGCTACTCTGAGCCACTCCCAGCCCACACATATCAAAAGAAACAGGCCTAGCTTCCAGGTTTTACAGCTTGCCTGAGTAGAGGGTGCTACATTCACCCTCCACCAAAATCCAGCTGGTCCCCCAGCTGGGAAATTTACAAAAATGGCTCCAGGGCCCAGGATCAAGGGCATTCCATAAGATAAAATGGAAGGGGGACACAACCAGTGTAGCCACCCCTAACAGTCGCAACCCCAGAGGGGTGCAGCCAGTAATGAAAAGGTTTTTATAAGGGGTCCGGCGCCACTGTAAGTTGGCTCTAATGGAGTGTGTACATAAACTAAAGGTACACGCCCACCACTAGCCTTCTACAGTCCTCCCTGCGTTCCACCTAATGCAGCTAGTAATGCGGAAGTGGCATGCGTGATTGCGTCATACGCGTTTCGTCATAAGACGTCCTCAGCGAAGACGTCGCTGAGGACGTCTTATGACGAAACGCGTATGACGCAATCACGCACGCCACTTCCGCATTACTAGCTGCATTAGCTGGAACGCAGGGAGGACTGTACGCTAGGTACGGCTAGGTACGGCTGCCTACGTGCCTGTACCTGCGCTGAGGTTGGATATCGTCTACCTCCATTCGGGTGGCTGATCTATACCCCCGTTTGAGGATTGACGGGGGAGTTGTGGTTTTTTTTTTCCCTCCAGCCTGTAGCCTCTTTTGGGTGCAGTGGACTTCATAATTGGGGACTAGACAGGTTTATTGAACCCCTTTAGTCCACCCTGCCCTGCGTAGTAACATATATATTTTCTGTGTCAGCGCCTCAGTGAGCACTACACACCGGGGCTCACATTAGGGCTCCTGGTAGTGAAGAGGTGTACACACTTACAGCCACCTTCTACCTTGCGCATATTACAAAGTATTTTCTTATTTTTTATTTTTTATTATATATATAATTTTTATCTTTTTTTTATCTTTTACCCTTATCCCTCCTTGACTTTTCATATTATCAGTTATATATTTTTTCTTTTGTTTTTGTCTTTTTTGTCTTTTGGTATTGTTTACTTATTCCCTGTGCTAAATTGGGGTGCCGTATCACATACCCCTCAAGGGTTTTTCTCTGTAGAATTCTTTGTGAATCTCCTGTGGAATTACATTTTCGTTGGAATTACTACACTATGGAACCCTCCCCCCTTCTTTTTCCTTGAGGAAACTCTGAACATCATTATCAGCTTCACCAGCTCCTCAGGCAGTGAGTGGACTACAACCTTTGTAAAAATCATCATCAACGCACCATCTCATCAGCATATCAACGCTTGCTGTGTGGTATCTACGGGCCTGACTGCCCTTTGTGGGCTCATAGCTCTGGTGAGTGGGGAACCATAGGGGGTGAGCACGGAAGTCACCTGAATTTTCTGTTCTTGGGCACTTGTCACTTTCATCTACTGCATTCTTTGAAGAATTTATGAACTGCCATCAAAAACTTTTTAATTAGTTTTTTCAATTATTTTAAATTTTTTTTTAAATATTATTAATTATCATCCACTTTTTGAATTGCACAGCCTAAGTCACTGTTTTTTGGGTTTTTATGAAGCACTGTTGATGGCCACATGTATTGTTTGAGGTTTACATGTATTATGAATCTCTGTGAATTATCCACCACATTAATATAATATTTCCTAATATTTCACATTTTTTTACATTTTTCCCTTTTTTTATATATCCTTTTGTGGGCACATTGAATTGCGTTTCACTGTATGTTTATAGTAATTTGATTCTAGTTTCAATTTACTCTAATGTGGTAATCTTATTACACATTTATTTATATAGTGGATCACCATTACACTATTTATAACTCTTGCACGTTATATAAATAACTGTATGTTATGCACTATATTAGTAACTCTTGATGTTCACACATGTGTTTAGTTTAGCTTTGTATATGTACAGTTAAGATTTATGCATGTATAGCCAATACCTGTGGGATTCTACAGATTGATCATAGGCACTGGTGGGACATCCCTAATAATAGTAGAAGCCAGCCTGAGGGTTGACTTACATACAATTTTTTTCTGCTCCTTTATAATTTATATATACATACCTCTCTGGTTAGGACTATATATCTATTTGACATCTACTGTGGGTTTAGAAGGCTAGTGGTGGGCGTGTACATATATAAACTTCTGGTAGGTATTTACATTTGTACAGAGCAAATAAGGCACATCTAACTGCAGGTCTCTGTGGCTAAAAATTATACATACATATACACATTTGAGCCAGAGCATCTCTTCCTCAAGCTTCATGTCCCCAGCCAGAGGGGATGGACAGCTGTCCCATCCCAGAAGATCCTAAGAGAAGACAAAGGGGAAACATCCTACACTCAGATCTAACTATACACTGTACACAATTTCTGTCGGGAGGAGGTTAGCATTCCGCAGACAGAAATAATAGAAATTCAATTCAACACACACTGTCTCTCTTTGTTCTGTCAGGAGGGGGTTATAACCCGCTGGCAGAAAAAATGGGAAATAAGAAAAAACATATATGCAGGGTGGACAGTTTTTCTCTGGAGTTCTTGATGGGAGGGGCCCCTCCCCGGACAAATAGGCTCCTTAAAAGAGTAAATGAAGGAAACAAACCTCACCCAGAGGTCCTTGCAATGACAAAGGTTCTTTCATCAGGCACACAGGGTGGCAGGCTGGTTTGTTTGGGCAAATCAGGAAAAATTCATATTCTGCTACTTCCCAGCAGGCCATGTGGATCACTTTTACACGCACTGTGGCTCCACACAGTTCTCTCAGGCATAAATTGGGGAATGGGAAACCTCTTATATTTACCTCCTTCTTCTTGGATGGAAACTGAATAACTTGTGTGGGCCAACCTGCCCTGGCAACGAGTACCCGATCTTTATAAATGGATCTTCCTAGCCACCATTCACCCTGAAGGCCTTTAAAATGGGCCTAGACCTCAGTCTCCGGCACCCGCAAGGGCTTAGGGACTTGCAAAATGTCCCAGATCAAGTCATCCTCCCACTTTCCCTGGGAGTTCTCAACAATGTCCTTGTTCTTGGGCAGGGTAACGCTATCCAGGTTAACTATCAGACCCTCCAGGCAACTATGCAAAAAGCCAAAGAGGATTACAAGAAGCAGTATAATAAGAGAAGGAGGAACCCTGTGTTTAGGGTTGGAGATAAGGTGTGGCTCTCTTTGGCAAATATGAGGTTTCCTTGTCCCTCTCGGAAGCTGGGACCTAGGTTTATCAGGCCATTTATAATTAAACAGGAAATTAACCCAGTGGCATTTGAACTGAAATTGCCAAGTTCCTATAAAATGCATCCAATATTTCATGTCTCTTAAACTGTTGTCTCTAGTCCCTTTCCAGGAAGAGAAGAAGTTCCACCACCTCTGGTCTCAGTGGGAGGTGAAAGAGAGTATGAAGTGGAAGCCATTCTGGACTGTCAGCAGAGAGGTAGGACAATTCAATTCCTTGTTAAGTGGAAAGGTTATGATGTAGAAGAAAATTCTTGGGAACCAGCAAATAATATTCATGCTCCCACATTGTACAGAGGTTCAGAGCCCGCTATCCTGAGAGATGGGCCCGCTTGGGCATCCAGAGGCTGCCCCTTGGGGGGGGCACTGTCAGGGAAATAGCCGTAGGACTGGCGATCCTTCCAGAAACTGCCATGGTTACGCCGGCCGAATCCCCGGGCGCATGCACCCACACAGGTGCGTGACAAAGGGTGCACACCGGTGCAATACTGCGGGCGCACGCAGATGCGCTATGGTAGGTGTGCACAGACGCACCCCAGCATGCACGTGCTCACGGTGACAGTAGTTGGCGCCCTCTGGCGTCTGCTGCAGACAGTAGGCAGGTTGCTAGATTATTATGAGCTCCCTGTGTCCCCTGTACCTGCTGCCTGTGTCTGATTATCTGAATCCTGTTGACTACTCGGCTTGCCTGACTCTCCCTGCTCTCTGCCTGCACCGACCCCTAGCTTGGACCCGACTACACTCCCGTCTGCACTACTGTACCTCTGCTTGTCTGCATTGTGTTGACCCCTGGCCTGGCTACCGACTCTGTTCCTGATTTATCCCATTGAACCTCGGACAGATCTTGTTGTGTATGACCCGTGGCCTGACTTGATCCTGTTCCTGGTTTCTCCACTGGGATCCTTCCCTACATGGTTGCTCTTGTAGTGTGTTGGAGTGGAGATAGAAAGAGCATGGCTCATTTTGCTACTAGCAGTTAGTGTGTTCAGTGTAGAGTGTTAATTTAGTGTTAGTATAGTGTGTGGGAATAGTGTGTCAGCTGCAGTTTTTAAGACTGAGATGCAGTGTTCCCCCTTTTTAATTTTTGTTTTATAGGTTTTACATTTCTGTCAGCCTCAGTCCTCAATTTGAAGTGCACCAAACAATACTTTTGATTGAACAAAAGTGCGACCAATTACACATTTCCCAATATCTATACAATTTGGGTAATAAGCCCCACCATTATGTCTGGCAGGCCAACAAGGAGAGGCAGATGTTCCCATGCCACTATGAGGGGGGCAGCAGTGTCTGTGTTCACAGGCAAAGATGGACATGGTCTGTCCTCAGGCAGGGCACCTTTGTCTCTGTTTAGTGATGTTGCCCACGCTATCCAGCCACAACATGTAGAGAAGGTGGTGGACTGGGTAACTAAACTATCCAAATCCACCTCCTCCTCTATGACCCAAGCTGGCACTAGTGCACAGTACATCCCAGCTGCCAGAGTGCCTTGTTCTGCCTCCTTGTTCACAGCCACTCCTGACATAGCCCCAGCATCATGCATGGAGAAGTCAGATGAATTATTTGAACACAGCATTAGCCACTTGCTTCTTGAAGATGTACAGACATTACTTGATTCTGATATTGGTTCTGAGGTAGAGGAAGGAACTAACATGAGCCTACAGAGAGGGGAAAACAATGATAAACAACAAACTGGCAGTTATGTTTCCCCAGCCACAGCGTATTGCCAAGTTGGCTCCAGTGAGGATGAGGATGGAGTGGATGCTGATGATGAGGTTGACAAAGTGACTTGGGTGCTGGGTAGAGCAGAGGAGGAAAGTCCACAGATTCACAAAGGAGCAATCCAGCCAAATAAAGTGTAAAATAACTTCTGCGTACAAAAAGTGCTCTGGAATAGACAAAAACAGCCCAGGTGTTCCGGTGCAACCACAATCTTTACCACTGTGCACACCCCCAAGAAGGATATCAAGGCCACTTACCAAATGTTTAGAGGTCTAAACAATAAAGTGGTTGTAAAGCCTTAAGGTTTTTCACCTTAATGCATTTTATGAATTAAGGTGAAATACCTTCTGTGCTGCAGCTCCCCCTTAGATCCCCCCCTTTTCTTACTTGAACCTGATCCATCCATGTGCAAGCATGTAGCGGCTCCAGGTGCTGTCGCTCTCCTCACTAAAAAAATGTATAAAAGCAGGAGCGCTGTCTGTGCCCATAGACACAGCAGCAGGACTCGGGAGCAAGCCTGCATGGGTGCCCCAATGGACTTTCTGCGGTGGCACTTAATTAGGAGGAGGGGCCTGGAGCATCAGCGGGGGACCCCAGCAAAAGAGCTGGGGCGGGGCTGCTCTGTGCAAAGCATTGCACAGAGCAGGTAAGTATAGGTATGTTTGTTATTTTTTTCAAAAATAAAGTTTACAATACTTTAACAACCTTGGATTCTCCACTTCCTCCTTAACACTGGAGGGCCTATAACAAACTGCAATAATTAACTTTGTGATATGCACACTCAAATGCAGTTCCACCCATAATGCCTCAGCCCCCCATCAACTAGGTCCTCTTTCACACTCACTTTGAGATCACTTCTCACATAGAGACAGACACCACTATCACTTCAGTTTTACCCTGTCTCTCCAAAAGAGAGCATATCCAGGAATATTATTGGCCAATCATATCAACAATTAAGCCAAGATTCAATACCAATTAAATCTGTGGGAACTGGCAACATAATGTTTGTGTACACTGTTCTTAAAAGAAATACATTTTTCATGGAAAGTATCTGAAAGGATGCAGTGTGTGACTGGTTTCCATATCCAAAAAAGACAAAGACTGTTAATAAATACCTAATTTGCTGCCACAGATTAACTTACTTTGTTTTTAAAGGCTACCGATAATATTTGAAGAATGTGAGTATGCAAGTTCTTACCACTCTAATGCCCTGTACACACGGTCGGACATTCCGACCACAAAATCCGTCTGATTTTTTCCACTGGATTTTGGTCGAAACCTGTGTTGCATACACACGGTCAGACAAAGTTGTCGGAAAATCTGATCGATCGGAGCGTGGTGACGTTCGCTGCATACAACGGGTTTACGTAGAGGCTAGTAGCCAATAGCTTTGGTCTCGTAATTTAATTTGAGCATGCGTGGCACTTTGTCTGTCGGAATTCTCTACAAATGATCAGAAAAAGTCCGATCGGATTTTGTTGTCGAAAAATTTCAGATCCAGCTCTCAAACTTTTTCCATCTGGATTTCCGACGGAAACAGAGCCCACACACGATCGGATTTTCCGACAACATAATCCAATCGGACCTTTTCCGTCGGAATTTCTGACCAGGTGTACAGGGCATTAGGCATCTGCAATCTTCATCAGTTCTTTAAACAGAAGAAGGCATAGTGCAAATGCTCCTGTTTAGGCTATGCAGAGGAATGAGGGAGGTGAGCTGAAGACACCTCTAGCACCAGCTAGAACAGGGGCTAAAATGGCAATAGAAAAGATTTATCAACATGTCTGAATTCTATTTGAAAGTGCAATAAAGACTTAGATTGTCACCCATTCTAGAGTCATCTAATGTCTAGGGGGTCTTACCAATTTGTTTTGAGGAGAAAAACATTCAAGTATGATAGATCCTGCATGGTCATGCTCTATATAGAGAAGCAAAAGGGGAACATGTAAGCTTTGGAGGATCAATGAAAATGAATGTATAAAAGAAAAAAAACTATTTTTAAAATGTTCATAATACACACATTTTAAAATGTTCATCTGGATATGTAAAAAGAAAATGCACACGGACATATGCATGTATGTACATATAGTTTTGCATTTTATTTGATTTGATATGCTACAAATAGGAATCCAATTCATTAGAAAGTCTATAAAACAATTAAAAAAACGATTTTGTCACATGTTTTTCTAAAAGACTTGCTCATATCATTGCTGTTTAAAATGAAACACATTTTTATTGCTTTAGAGAGTTAAGAATAAAAGTTTAACAATTTCCCTCATGGATAAGACGGCATTTTAGAAGCTTCAAATAGTTGTCGATTTTATGAGAGTCCCTACGAAGGCAGTGGAGTAGATTGTAGAATGCAAAGAGTCGTGAGTTTTCATCTCCTGGTATTGAAGCTGGGCCAGGCCATGGTGAGTAAATTTCATTTTCTAAATCACCTGGTTGAATCTAAGAGGCAAAGCACATATTAAGTAAAGAGAGAGCAAGACTTTTTTTTTCTTACTTTTAAGCTATAGCCTAAATGGCCAAATCAAGGACTGCACATAAGTGGTTTACAGAACTATTAATGTAGACACAACGTCTTAAACTAACCACAGGTTACAGGAAAGAAAATCGCTTAATTCCCCCATCATCACAGCCAGAGCAATTGTGTTGTCCCCGCAGGGGTAGCACATAGTGATTATTGCCAGCAGCTATAGCTGCTGGCAATAATATCATGAAATATCCAACAGACTGTTTGTATCCAAGTTGATCAATTGATCAACTTGGGTACAACCAGCCTGCCCATACGTGGGTCAAATCTCAGCTGGTCCCTGCTAAAAGGGTTGAGATTCGAACAGTCTAAGGCCAGCTAAAGTCTATAGTGTAAAAAGTATGGGGAAGGAGACTTAAAATAGCTTGTAACATATGAAATAGGGAACAAATGGTCTATCTATAATAGTTACATAGTTACATATTCAGTAAGGCTGAAAAAAGACACCAATTCAACCTGTGTGTGTGCATGTGTTTATGTCAATAGTAAATCATATATCCCTGTATGTTGTTGCACGTCCACCCCCTTGCTGCTCAGGCCATTTTTCAGCTTTCAATGATGACGAACTTTGAATGACAATTGCATGTTCATACAACACTGTACCAAAATAATGTTTTAATAATTTTCTTCACACAAATAGAGATTTCTTTTGTTGTTATTTAATCACTGCTGGGTTTTTATTTTTTGCTAAAAAAACGAAGTTTCAAAATTTTGCAAATTAGTAATTTTTCTCCTTCACTGATGTGCGCTGATGAAGCTGCACTGACGGGAACTGATAGGCTGCACTGATGGGCACTGATGAGGCAGCACTGATGGGCAATGATGAGGCAGCACTGATAGGCGCTGATGGGGTGGCACTGATGAGGAAGCACTTATATGCAGCACTGATGGGCACTGATAGGTAGCACTGATATGCAGCACCGATGAGCACTGATAGGTGGCACTGATAGGTGACATTGATGGGCACTAATAGGCAACAGAGATTGACTCCACTGATGAGCATGGGCTGGTATCACCAATGGCCACAGACTGATGTCACAGGCAGTGTTAATTTCAACGACTAAAACATTTTTGTCGACTAAATGAATACTATTTTAGTTGACTAAAATACGACTAAAACTAAAATAATTGAGATGACTAAATTACGACTAAAACTAAAATCGCATTTTAGTCAAAAGACTAAAATGGGACTAAAACTAAAATGCCATTTTAGTCAAAAGACTAAGACTAAAACTAAATAGAAATTTGACTTCAAAATTAACACTGGTCTGTAGTGCATGTTCATACCTCAATACCATAAATAATAACATATTAGATTTTTCACTCCAGCAGTATATAATGAGTTTGGAAATTGTAGAGGAATGTTAACGAATGCATTACAATTTAATGACACCCAATGAATTTTAGTCGACTAAAATGTACTGCAGATTTTATTCGACTAAAACATAGGACATTTTAGTCGACTAAAATCTACTGGAGATTTAGTCGACTAAATACGACTAAAACTAAAACAATTTCAGAAGGCTAAAATGGGACTAAATCTAAACTGCCCTTTTAGTCCTAAGATTAAGACTAAAACGAAATCAAAATTTGCTGCCAAAATTAACACTGGTCACAGGTGGGCAAAGTGCTCTGATTATCTTTTCACATCTTCCCTTTAAGGAGATGCAGCTGATTTGCTCTCCTTACCTCACACTCAGTGTGAGGCGAGGAGAGCCGATAAATAGCACTTCCTTTTTTTACATGGGATTGGCTGTGATTGGCCATGATTGGACACAGGCGATCATATGGACAAAGGGGCCGCATCGCATTCCAGGAACACAGCGCGCCCGCTAATCTGTCAAATGACTTCATTCCAGAATGAGAGCTGCACTGCTCCACCGTCATTTGACGGTGGGCGGACGGCAAGTAGTCAAACTCCCTTTCACTGAAAAGTGTTTTCCCTATGCTAAGGTCACCAGGGAGGTAATTGTATATCACTATCATATCCCTTCTGAAGCGTCTCTTCTCCAGAGAGAATATAATTTAATCTCTGGAGTAAATCCCCCTTTTAATGCATGCTAATATTCTGTTGGCTTTGCTTAAAGCGGCTTGGCATTGCATGCCATTGCTGAGCCTGTCATCTACTAGGACCCCCAGGTCCTTTTCCATCCTGGATTCCCCTAGAGGTTCTCCCCTAACAAGTAACTTGTATTTGTATTTTTAGCACCCAAATACATTACCTTACATTTTTCAACATTAAACCTCATTTGCCATGTAGATGCCCAACCCATTATTTTATTTAGGTCATCTTGTAAGGTTTCCCCATCCTTCGCAGAAGTTATTGCCCTGCTTAACTTTGAATCATCAGCAAACACTGAGATTGAGCTATTTATACCAACCTCTATAATTTATGAAAAAACTTAACAGAATTGGTCCCAGGACAGATTCTTGGGGGACCCCACTTACCACACGAGACCATTTCAAGTACTCGCTTTTTATCACCACCATTTGGACCTGCTCCTGTAGCCAGTTTTCAATCTTGGTACATACCCTATGGTCCATGTCAAAATACCTCAGCTTGTAAAGTAAACGTTTGTGGGGAACTGTATCAAATGCCTTTGCAAAATTCAAATACAATCTTTGTGTTGGTCTCCAAAGGGTAGGAACTATGTAATGCACTCCTTTGGCATCAAAGGGAATGCACACTAAATAGTAAACGGTCCATAGAAAAAAAGGGCTAAATAGGATGTCACAATGGTTGGTTACTACACTTCTATTATGGCTAATACTGTGCTGCAGCTGACATTCGGGGTGGAGAATACACCCTGTTCTGCAAGCATGAGTAACAACTAAACATTTCATATGAATTATTTTACTAAAATCACTACATGTATCTTTAATATTATGTTTACCCTGCCAATAATCCTTTCCATTCCTTCGAGTAGACGTTTCGTTTGCTCTTCAACTTCTACAGCTTTCCAAAGGATGGTGTCTGGAGCCTCCCGGATATCTTGAACTTCCGAAACCATGTGAACCAAAGGATCATTCCATGATCTTAGAACCTTCAGCACCAAGTTCAGCAGATCTTCATGCTTTAGTGTATACACAAACATTTAGTGAAAACCTCACGTTTCAGTCATTTATGATTACAGTATGGAAAATCAGCCTTTTTTCTATTATAGATGTACACATTCAAATAAAATGGTAGGAAAGATTTATACTAATATTGAATCAAGTTTTTCAATAAAAATACAAGAGAAAGGAGAATTGAAAGCAAAAAAAAAAAAAACAATTGTGCAATATAGAAAATAAAACTAAAAGCAATAAAGCAATTGTGTAGAGTGTGTGTATATATATATATTTTTTTTTTTTTTTCAAGAACTGTGAAATGCACTAAACGTTTACAGGAATTTTAATATTATTGTAAGACTTGTTTTGAGTTATTTTAGTTAATTACTAAGTGAACATATATTCACCTACATTGTTTCATCTAATTGCCATTCATTTGAAACATTTGAAAAAGCTCTTACTTGTATCTGTCGGGCTTGCTCTTTGTCTTCTGGAGTATTCAGAGAAGAAGTATGGCAACTTATTCCAGACTTTGCTAGAAACCTACGACCTGGAGTAAAGCGCTCATCCTGCCATATAGGAATGTAAGGTTAATTTGTACCAAAACATTTTTTGTCTGTGCTAATTCTCTCAATAAGAAGCATTCACGCAATGAAATGATGGTTTGGAGAAGGAAGCCAGCTCTAGATTTCTCTTTTGTTGTGCTTTTCCTTTGGAACACTTATCCCCCTCCAAAAAGACAGTCCACTGCATTTAAACTTTTCTTGAAAATCCTTCTGATCATCTGATTAATAAAAAGCTTCCCATGTTCACCAATGTCACTCCTCCTTAAAAGAATTTCCTCCTGCTAGTCAATTATAAATATTTCTCAACCTCAAAATGTAAAGTGATCCACTATAGTAATTACACATTGGGGTTGATTTACTAAGTGCCCGTTCACACAGGGGCGACACAACTTGCAGCGCGACTCACAGATGCGACCTGCACACGACTTCAGCAGCGACTTGCAAAATGACTACTGTATAGAAGTCAATGCAAGTCGCCTGAAGTCGCCCCAAAAATAGTACAGGAACCTTTTTCTAAGTCGGAGCGACTTGAGTCGCTCCTATTAGATGATGAGCTTTAACGTCCTTTTAAAAATCTTACATAATTTTTACAGATTCTGTTTTGCAGAATCTTTGCCACTTACTGTACTGTAAGTGGCAAAGTATCAACTGCAGGTGTTGCCTCTAAGAAGGATATCACATTGCCTAGGCATTTACATGCTAATATAGACATCTCTACAGCTAGATATCTTCACAATAGAAGTAGAAGAAATGTGGAGGATGGGAGTCAGTTTTAACCCCTTCCCAATCAGCCACTGCAGTTATACTGCAGCAGGTTGGCTCCTCTGGGCGAACCGTCGTAGCTATACTTCGGCTCGCCTTTTGACCACTGGGGGGCGAATTTCCGGAGCACCCATGCACATGCTCAGCGGTTGCAATGACCGCCGGCCCCCGTGATTGCTCCACACGGAGACAGAACGGAAATCTGTCAATTTAAACAGACAGATCTCCGTGCTGTCAGGGGTGAGGAGAGCGATCTGTTGTTCATGTTAAGTATGAACAACGATCTCTCTCCTCACCCAGGCAGTCCCATCCCCCCACAGTTAAAATCACTCCTTAAGTAACACAGTTAACCCCTTGATCACCCCCTACTGTTAACCCCTTCCCTGCCAGTGACATTTACACAGTAATCAGTGCATTTTTATTGCACTGATCGCTGTATAAATGTCAATGGTCCCAAAAATGTGTCAAACGTTTCCATTGCATCCGCCATAATGTTGCAGTCCTGATAAAAATCGTTGATCACCACTATTACTAGTAAAAAAATAATAATAATAAAAATTCCATAAATCTTTCCCCTATTTTGTAGACGCTATAACTTTTGCGCAAACCAATCATCATACGCTTAGTGCCTTTTTATTTACCAAAAATATGTAAAAGAATATACATTGGCCTAAACTGAGGAAAAAATTTGCTTTTTAAAAAAAAAAAATTGGGGATATTTAATATATTAAAAAGTACAAAAGAATGTGTTTTTTTTCTAAATTGTCGCTCTTTTTTTGTTTATAGCCCAAAAAATAAAAACTACAGAGCTGATCAAATACCACCAAAAGAAAGCCCTATTTCTGGGAAAAAAGGGACATAAATTTTGTTTGGGTACAACGTTGCATGACCGCACAATTGTCAGTTAAAGCAACGCAGTGCTGTATCGTAAATAAAATGGCCTGCTTATTGAGCAGCCAAATCTTCCAGGGCTAAAGTGGTTAAAGAAGGTTCTAAGTCATCCAAGTGTGGAGTTGCTTAAAAAAACCTTTACCATTGTTTCAATCTCTTACATATTCACTAACTCAAAGAAAACTATTTAGGGTCTTCTAAAGAAAGTTTCATCATTGGCAGCTCATCTTTGGCAACCAAATCTAAATGGTTTGCAAATGTAAATTAACATATATTGTAAGTATGTAGTCCTTTTTGACAGAAAATAAATATGTTAAAGCTATACTTACAAACTCATTAAACATTTCAGAGGAAAGAGAATGGATATAATGTGAAAGTTTTACGGCGCGGTCAAAGAGAGCAGACGTGGGTATTTGACAGTTTGTGCCCCCATTTGGGCATATTGGTTGTGATGTCACCCCATTTCCTGCTAGTAATATGCTGGATCCTGCTAACATTAACATCAGTGCACCTTATAAAACAAACAAAAAGAAAAGAATCATTGTATAAATAAATGAACAAAAGAAAAGATTAGGGAAAAGAAAGAACTTTGAAGTAGCAAAGAAAATTAGTTCTCTTTACAGTGAACTTGACATGCTGGCTTTATTGCAACATAAATCATTTTCATGAATCTCCATCTTAAAATATATATTTGTCAAATAATGTCCTAGAAATTTACATACACATGTTTTATGTACAAAGCACTGTGACAGCTGCCATTATTGATAAAAAGTATTTCATAAACATGTCTAAAAACTAAATGAAAAAATATGTTCAAGCTTGGTTTTGATATTTTTAAAAAGCTTATGTGCTGAATATACATCAAATAGAATTCTAGCCTGTGATCAAGATATCCCCATTTTATGTATTTTCTAAAAAATAAATGAAAAGTGTTGAGTATGAAATTAGACATTATGCTCCAAGTAATTTCATGCATTAGGGCAACAATTCTTATAAATGTAGAAATAGATAGCTATGCATGAATTAAAAGATACCTTTAAGTGAAATGGCCATCAGATCAATCATTGTGGATCACACTACACCCAGGAGTAGACGGACTTGTCTTTGTGCTCAACATTTGCTGGTTTTATGTACTTGGACACCTTTGATGAATTAATGCATCTTCTACACTCATAATCACAAACATCAAATGCCTGCATCTTTTCATTCATATTCACAAATGTTTTATAAAAATAATGCAATACATTTATTTAACTAGAATTGTATGAGAGGGATAAAGTGTTGTGCTGTAAAGTTCAATTTCCAAAAATTCATTATTTTTCCTATATTTATTCAGTTACTCGAAATTATTTTGGTAAAACGTACAGCCACTGTATGTAAACATCATAAAAGATAGGATCTATTATATATGTGTAAGAAGCAAGTATACAAGTCCAATAATGATTTGACAAGGTTTTAGTTGAGGCAGAGACTAAGGGGTTGATTTACATACACTGTGCACTTTGAAAAGTGCAGTTGCACTCTACAAGAGCAGTTGCTCCAGAGATTAGTAAGTGAGCAAAAGCGCTGCTGACTTCCATCACCCAGTCATGTGCAAGCAAAAATGCTGTTGTTTTAGAATTTTCCTTGCAGGTGATTGGGTACTTTTTGCAAAGTGAAGCTTTACCTTAACTAAGGTTTGGAGCAATTGCACTTTGCAAAGTGCACAGTCTATTTGCCTTAAGTAAATCAACCCCAAAATACGGCTTTTAATGTATTGTGAACACTTCCCATTGGCTGACAAGCAGAGGGGTCCTCTCAAGTGCCAGACGAATGCAGAAACAACATGAAGTCCCCACAGGAATATTAGTTGGTAGTGGGAACAGGCTACAGTCCTGGATCACTGGTCTCCACTCCCAGAACTTCCAATAAGAGCAAACACAATGCATATGGGCGGGAGGTGGACTATATGTACTCAGAGATACACTTGAATGTCCTATACAGCTACAGAGAAAAAAAGTCTGTGAGTCCTTACACATTTTTGACATGAATGGGTTACTAAAATATGCAATGACCTTAATGTAAGTTACAATCATGCATAACATTTTACCATTATTGCCATACTGCCAATAATGTTACCAGAGAATAAATCCTCTATATACTATAATTGCGCTTCCAGTTGCACAAATTATTCTTATACAATTGACAGGAAGTGAATACAGTCCATTCCTGTATACATGAGAAATACCTTTCAGGTGATCTATAATTCATACTTTTCACATAAAGCTGCCAATATTTGATCTATAAACAATAACCATCACAAGCCAAGTCTCACATAATATGGCAGTTGCCACTCAATCCAGAATGCTGTAACATATTAATTGTAAAGTCACGTTGTCCCCTATACAGTAACAGTACATATTATTACATATATCTAGAAACACACAGAGGCCTTTACATTGCCTATATATTTCCAGATGCTTCTGAAGGAAGCTTGCCAGGATATGCCAATTGAGATATTGCACTTCTATAGATTCCACAAGTCTCTGCACAGCCATCTTTCCTTAGGTCCTCTTGACACATATGCCACAAGTTTCAATATGTATACAAAACAAATGCTAAATGTTTTTTTTTCCTTCATTTTCACGAAAGCTTGTAGGGCATTTTGTAACTATGTAAGAGAAGGCTTAAAGCCTCTGTCTGGTTATTTTTTGCTGGCTGTGTCCTGTTGGGGAGATTTTCCTTCACTTTCTGTCTTGGAGACCGAACAGGAAATGAGAGAAAATCTCACTGAATTCCCATCTTTGAGATTTGTCCAAGATGGAGGGGTTTTCATCAAGTTTTGCTCACAAAATTTTGTGTTTCCTTTCACTTTCTATCTCAGTGACAATTGTCACCCGGCACACAGAGAGGGTGAACAGACGGCAGTAAAAGCCTGGCAGGGAATCATATTATTCTCTACTCTATTAAAAATTGAAAATATATTTGTACAAATATTTTCAAATTGGAATAATTACTGTATTTACCAGCATATAATACGCACAGGCATATAACACACATTCATTTTAAGAGGGAAGTTTCAGGAAAAAAATTTACATTTTAAATAAGGAACTTTGACGCAAAATAAAGGTCAGTGCCCATATGCAGCCTCACAAGTGCCATCAATGCAGCCTCATCAATCCACATCAATGCAGCCTCACCATTGCCATCAATACGGCTGACTCACCATTGCTATCAATGCAGCAGTCTCACCATTGCCATCAATACAGCAGCCTCACCATTGCCATCAATGCAGCAGCCTCACCATTGCCATCCATGCAGCAGCCTCACCAGTGCCATCAATGCAGCAGCCTCACCATTGTCATCAATGCAGAAGCCTCACCAGTGCAATCAATGCAGCAGCTTCACCATTGTCATCAATACAGCAGCCTCACCATTGCCATCAATGAAGCAGCCTTTGGAACTTTGAAGCAAAATAAGGGTCAGTTCCCATTTCCTAGCAGGCAAGATGCCTACAGATGTTATCCTATTACCCTTGTTGTGTGCTTGGGTGTTTACTTTTTGAATAAGTTGTGTTTGCATTGCAGTGTTCTCTGTGGGATGATCACTTTCAGAAAATGTATTGATGGTTGATGTAGAATCATTAAAAAGCCCAAATAACCTCTTTCTTGAGGTCATTATCGTGGAAGTTAACATGTTTTCCATTACTGACCTTGATTGTTCAAACCAATTATGAAATTAGTTTTTTTAAGCCACTCATACCATTTTCAGGTGATTATTGTTTCCCATAAACAATAGTGGAGATATTTTTGATGACAAAGGATTTTCAAACAAGCTGGAAAATCACTTCAACCAAAATCTCCTTTCTTTACCTCTCGTTAACCTCCCTGGTGGTGATCCCGAGTCTGGCTCGGGTTGGGATTTTATTGTCATAAGCGGTAACCCCGAGCCAGACTCGGGATTGCATCGCTGGATACAGGGAGGACATAGTGAGAGTTACTTACCTTGTCCCCTGGATCCAGCGATGTCCTCCGCACTGTGTGATTGAGCTGTCCTCCGCTCGATTCACACAGTACCCGAGTGCCGCCGAGCTCTGTTCCCTGCGACGTTACGACGCACGGGAGCGGAGATCGGCGCCAAATTCAAAAAAGTAAAAACACACAAAACACACACAGTACTGTAATCTTAGTGGTCTGTGCAGTGCCCTGCATGCACTTTTTTTATTATAAATGCTGTTTTTTTTCTGCCTGGAATTTGGAGATTGCCCATAACAACCAAAAACTGTCCCTTTATGTAAAAAGTGATTTTAGACCAACTAGAAAACAGCGATAATAAACTATAATCACTTGCAGAATTGAGCGATATTGATTTGTGGGGAAATTCGTCATCAAACACTAAATCGAATGACAGCGACAATTCTGCAAATGAGCAAATTTCAGCGTTTTTGGATTTGATTACATTATTGAATAATTTTTATTATTATTTATTATATTATAAACGTTATCATACCCGGGATGTCTGCTAGACTCTGGTTTGAACAGATTTAAGAGAGTTATTCCTAAAGCCGCGTACACACGGGCGGACTGTCTGTCCAACTTAGTCCGCCGAAACACATTTCAGCGCACAGTCCGCTCGTGTGTGGGCTTCAGCGGACTTTTTCAGCGTGCAGTCTGGCGGACTAAGTATTTCGGAATTTCCGTAATATTGTCCGTCCAACTTTGGTTTCAGCGGACAGTCCGCTCGTGAGTAGGCTAGTTGGACGGACTAAGTATGGCGCATGCTCAGAAAGGATTTACCTGGCGAAAGGTTGCATTGCTGTGTATTGGACGTCCTATTTCTAGTCCCGTCGTACGTGCTGTACACGTCATCATGCAAGCTTTCAACGGACTGTTTGTTCATCGTGTGTGGTCAAGTCCGTTCATTCGAAAGTAGGACGGATTGTCCGTCGGATTGTCTGACGGACTAAGTTGGCCATACAGTCCGCCCGTGTGTACGCGGCTTTAGAATTACAGGACTACAATATAAAATGCCAAATTTCCATGCAAAATAATTGTACCGCTTTCAGCACCTAAAACCAGAACTAATCATACCGCCAGGGAGGTTAATGCTCATTTGCGTACCTAGAATGCGCAAAATTATTTCTGTAAAAACATGCCTGTGTATGAGCCTTCCAATGCTGCTAAGCATGATTAAGGGCTGCTATACCCACCACCTTTGATTTTCTTCACCTTTCATTGGGATGTAACAATGTTAAAACAATAGATGTAATGTAATAAGTGTGAAGAAATAGGTGTAAAGATATAGTAATTATCATATCTATTACCTCTAGGTTTGCGTTATAGTGATGATGTTAACTAATTAGATTGTTTGCAATTTGTTCTTTATTTATATCCATATTTTCCTACTACCTTTAAAAAAGTGTCAAAAAGCAGAGTAAACGTATAAACTTTTATTAACTTCTGACATGTTTATGCCCAAAAGAAATATTTAAATAATAAATAAATAGTTCTCAAATTATGTGGTATACGTAGTTATGATGCTTGAAACATTGCCATTTAATGTGAAATGTGTGTGAGTCAAAAGGGCAATCATTCCTCAATTAATAAGACATACAGTGTGTTCTTGGGTCAGGTTTTCAAAATGACAGGCTTAACAGTTCTTGTCATATTGTAAACCATCTGTGAAAATATATTCCATTACGATAGATTAATCCATCATCTCCTCAGACCTGTTTAATCATAACATACTTTTAATGAATGTTTTAACTGCTAATAACATTTAGATTAATAGGGAAAAAGAACAATTAAATACTGTTAGCTGATTTTTATTCCTGAACAATTACATCATAAAAACAAAATAAATTTAGCACTAAAAATGTATGCACCTAACTAAGTCTAAAAGTGTAAAAACTGAAAATAAGTAATAACGGTTACAGTTTATGTGATGGTTTTTCCCATAAGCAACAAGTAGATAGACAGGAAACCTGTCATGGTCTTTCCAAAGCTCTTACAACTTTTATAAGGTTAAAAGCAAATATATTTTTTGGGGTTATGGAGAAGAGGATTAGGGTGTCTTGTAATTTCATTAGTACTTACATACTTTTTTTATCATAGAGTGGTTGGTTTACTAAAACTGGATCGCGCAAAACCTGGTGCAGCTGTGCATGGTAGCCAATCAGCTTCTAACTGCAGCTTGTTCAATTAAAGTTTGGCAATAAACGCCCTGTTCACATCAGCGTGATTTGACATGCGACCTGACAGGTCAAATTGCATGTCAAATTGCAGCCTATTGCTGGCAATAGGAGTATCCCAATCGCCAACTTTGTGGCGCCGCACCAATTTCCAAAAGTAGTTCCTGCACTACTTTTGCCGACTTCAGGGGTGATTTCAATAGACATCTGTGCATCAACTCACACAGATATCTTTCAAGATGCCCCCAAAGTCGGACTGAAATGTGGCTTTCAAAGCCGTGTTCAGTGTGAACAAGGGCTAAAACCTGGAAGCTGATTGATTTCTATGCACTGCTGCACCTAATTTTGCACTCTCTAGTCTTATTAATAAATTCCATGGTGACAACACTGCTCCTCAATAGATACACTACAATGAGGGAACATTATTACCCTAGAACAGTAAGTGTGGTAATGGCAGGATCATTGGGAAAACAATGAAAAAAGAAAACAAACTGGTAAGCTGTGATATATTGAATTTTTGTTTTTGGGTTTTAGCAACCTAGCAAGTTAAAAATAAAAATAAACTATGATCCTATTCAACTCCTAAGTTGTCACTAATTGGTCATTATTAATGCATTTATCCTCTTCTCTTCTGTTCTTGCTAACTTGTTTAATTCGGTTTTTTTCATTTTACCTTTAATATTTAAACTTGATATTTTAACTTTTTTATCTTTTCACTCCTTTATTCCTTCATTGTTTTAGTGAAGTTAAATTGAAAAAAAGCACCTATATTTGTTGCGTCATTATACACTTTGTAGAATGAAATGTGTGCTTTTTATCAAAAGGAACACTTTATAAATGTTTTTACACAAAACACACAACTTTCTCTCAAGAAAACATATTTTTCAAACCTAACTGGATTCAACTGGAAAACTTTGTGAATTCTGGGTGAATTGTGTATGAATCTTGCATGAAAACATTAATACATTCAACCAGTCTTCAAGGAATTGTTTTCAGTCCCGAGAAACCCATGGACTTGTACAAGGCTGGGAGGAGGTGGCACGGATCATGTCGCCCTTAGTGACCCAGAGGACTCCGGACTGAATGCCTCAGCAAACTTATGCTGCATGGCCTCCCTGATCCTGCAGAGCCTGCAAAAGGACCCTCAGATTCGTGGTATCAAGGAGAGGGATCAGAATTGGCTGGCAACCCTTCTTGATCCACGTTACAAGGGTAAGGTTGCAGAACTTATCCTGCCTTCACAGAGGGAGCAGAGGATGAAACATCTTCAGGAGGCCTTGCAGAAATGTTTGTGCAATGCGTTTCCAGAGCCTAGGAGGTTGGAATTTCCTGGTCCTCCTGGACAACATGTTGCTGAGGCTTCAATCAGTCACAGAAGGAGCGGTGGAGAAGGTGGCCGATGCGTTCAGACAATTTTTTAGTCCGCAGCCCCAAGGTTTGATCAGTTCCAGCAACCATCGCCAGCGTCTGATTTACATGGTGCAGGAATACCTTGGGGCAAGATCAGACTTGGAGACCTTTCCAACCGAAAATCCACTGGGTTACTGGGTCTTGAGGATGGATCACTGGCCAGAGCCTGCACAGTAATTGAGCTACTGGCCTGTCCTGCATCTGAACGCACATTCAGTGCTGCTGGAGGCTTTGTAACCGATCACAGAGTGTGCCTGTCCACAGACTCAGCTGATCGGCTCACTTTCAAAAAATGAATCAGTCTTGGATCACCAGCTACCAAGCACCCGATGTTGATGAATGTGAGATCCCTTGAAGACTGCGTATGCTGATGCTGAGTGACTATCCTGTTATGCTGAGTGACTATCCTATTCCTCCTCAATGTCCGTATTGATAGCTTCTAAGAAAATTTTTGGTTCTAGGCACCAGCACCAGTGCCTAAAGTCCAATTTTTCTGCCCATGTTTAACAGGGGTGTGTAATTACAATTTTTGCTGTAATATTTTGCAGTAAAGCTCGTTCCTGCGCTCAACTAGAGTATTTGTGAGGGGTTGTAGTGTTGTGGCACCAGTGCCTAAAGCCCAATTTTTCTGCCCCTACTTAACAGGGGCATGTAATTACAATTTTTGCTGTAATATTTCACAGCAGGGCCTGTTCCTGCTCTCAACAAGAGTATCTGTGAGGCTTTACAGTGTTGTGTCACCAGCAGCCCCTACCACCACCACCGCCGCCTAAGGCCCAATTCTTCTGCTCCTGTTTAACAGGGGCGCGTAATTATAATTTTTGATCTAATATTTCACAGCAGGGCTCGTTCCTGTGCTCAACAACAGATTCTGCGAGGGGTTACAGTGTTGTGGCACCACCACCACTGCCTAAGACCCAATTTTCCTGCCCCTGTTAAACAGGGGCATGTAATTAGAATTCTTGATATAATATTTTATAGCAGGCCCATTCCAGCGCCCAACAAGAGTAACTGTGAGGGCTTACAGTGTCGTGGCACCACCACCACCACCAAAGGCCCAATTTTTCTGCCCCTGTTCAACAGGGGCATGTTATTACAATTTTTGATATACCGTATATACTCGAGTATAAGCCGAGATTTTCAGCCTCTTTTTTGAGGCTGAAAGTGCCCCCCTCGGCTTATACTCGAGTCACCGCCGTCTGTCTACCCGATCAGCGTGTCAAGCAGACAGACGGCGGCCATTCAACTATTCAAAAGCCGCACCTCCCTGTCTGTGATAGGCGGAACACTCAATTTCCCAGCAGTCAGTGGTCCGCCTATCATGGACATCCGCTCATCCTCATACTACGGACGAGGATGAGAGGATGTCCGTGATAGGCGGAACACAGACTGCTGGGAAATTGAGTGTTCCGCCTATCACAGACGGAGGCGCGGCTTTTGAACAGTGGAATGGCCGCCGTCTGTCAGACGAGAAGAGGTGCGGCGATCCTGGCATGGCCACCGTATGTGCAGAAGCACACAGGCTCGGGACGCAGGCTCGGGACGCAGGCTCGGGACACAGGCTCGGGACACAGGTAGGCTGGACACACAGGGATGGACGGACACACAGGGATGGACGGACACACAGGGATGGACAGGCATGTCTCACCCTCGGCTTATACACGAGTCAATAATTTTTCCCATTTTTTTTGTGGTAAATTAGGGGCCTCGGCTTATATTCGGATCGACCTATACTCGAGTATATACGGTAATATTTCACAGCAGGGCCCATTCCAGCACCCACCAAGAGTAATTGTGAGGGCTTACAGTGTTCTGGTACCACCAACACCTAAGGCCCAAATTCCTGCAGAGTATATAGGGCAGGCCGTATAGTATATACAGGCTGTCCCCTACTTTCAAACATCCAACTTACAAACGACTCCTACTTACAAACGGAGGGAGACAACAGGAAGTGAGAGGAAATCTACCCCTAGGAAGGGAAATTCTCTCCTGTAAGATTTAATATGAGAAAAAGGTGTCTCCACTGATGCTTTATCGCCAATCCTTGTTTCCCTAAAAACCCCACATTTTTTAAATTCAATTGTCATTGGGACAGAAAGTGAGATCAAATCGTCTGAAGAGGGGCACAGACAGCAAAACAAATGTTATCCCTATGTTATCCGAAAAGCTTAAAAATAGATTTTTTGGCTGGAGCTACACTTAAGAAATGTACCTGCTCCAAATTACAAACAGATTCAACTTAAGAACAAACCTACAGTCCCTATCTTGTTTGTAACCCGGGCACTGCCTGTATACTGCTGTTCAGAGTATATAGGGCCTGGGGGCCCCATGCCTTTTCTTTTTTTCATTTGGGTGCGGGGTTCCACTTAATATCCATACAAGACCCAAAGGGCCTGGTAATGGGCTGGAGGGTTACCCATGCCCTTTTTTCTCAATAATTCATCCATATTGCCAGGACCCGACATTACATTACAGCCACAAGCAGTTTTAAATTACTTTTATTTGTTTAGAAATTGAATTTTGTGCAGGGCCTGTTCTAAACACGGCAAACATGCACCACTTTACAGGCATACTATAGACACCCCCCAGGTATGATATTTAAAGGAATATTTCACTTTTAGTATTTTCACTTTAAGAATCATTAAAATCACTGCTCCTGAAAAAAACAACATTTTTAAAATGCATTGATACATGTCCCCTAGGGCAGGACCTGGGTCCCCAAACCCTTTGTAGGACAATAACTTGCATATTAGCCTTTCATTTTCTCATAATCGAGTCCCATAGACCTTAACGGTGTCCAAACTTTCGGTACGTTCGCATGTTCTGGATGTGAACCGGAGGTGTTCGGCTCATCCCTAATGGTGGCACTCAGGGGTGAGAGGAGCCAGGTGTGCCAGTGAGGGACCTGAGAAGAGGATTATCGGGGAAATTCTGTACTATCCCTTTAAAGGAACAATGCAATCAAGTTAGCATATTTTTAAGTTGTGAATAAATAAATCATTGTCTCATTTTTAATAATTTACCTTAACATAGTGGATTACATTTCTTTTGCAAAGATGCGATTCTTTAAAAACTTATGAAATTTTCCATGTTCCTTTATTATTTTTGGTTTGGCAAATGGTTCTATTTACAAAAAAAAAGAGTATGGCCATAGAAGCAAAGTTTGCTCCCAACTTGGCAAATTAATTAATAGCTAGGTGGATGAAGGATGACATTTTTGGAATGGTATGGCCAGTTAACTTTCTACAAAAGGTATATTGGTGATATCCTGCTAATTTGGAAAGGTCACTGGGAATCTTTGTATAATTGTATGGGTGTTTAAAATATTAAGAATTGTAATATTAAGTTATCTTACACCTACAGTAAAAGTGAGCTATTTTTTTTAGATCTCACCTCATTTATAAGAAATAATGAGACGCAAACTTAAACATATTTTAAATCTACAGACATACAAAGTTGTATCCCTACAGACAGTTGCCACCACCCTATGAGGCTGAATAATTTATTGAAAAGACAGTTCATGTGCATGAGGCACAATTGTATTGATGTAAATGACTATGATGCACAATCTCAGGTGCTGAAAAACAGATTCCTGGAGGAGGGCTACAGGGAGGAAATTCTAGACCTGAATATCCAACAAGATTTTCAATAGACAATACTAGATCAAACCTAGTTTGTCCATTTATTATTCATTTCTAATCATCTATAAAGACATTGGGGTATTATAAAATGTAATCCTGTTCTTAATAATCTACATCCTGCTAATCCAGAAATTAGGTCTGGAAGAGCCCTTAATCTCAGGGATAAGATATCCCCTAATATTGTGGACCCCCCTTAGTGTTCAGCTCTTTATAGGTTTTAACTCTAATGCCGTGTACACACAACCAAACTTTCTGGCAGAAAAGGTCAGACGGTCTTCCCGGCGGAGTTCCGACAGACTTTCGACAGACTTATGATGGACTTCAACTAAACGAACTTGCCCACACACGAACAGACCAAAGTCTGTTCATTTTGAACGTGATGACGTACGATGGGACTAGAAAAGGAAGTTTAATAGCCAGTAGCCAATAGCTGCCCTAGCATCGTATTTGGTCCATTGGACCAGCATACAGACAAACGGTTTTCTCGATAGAAATTGATTCCATCAGACAGATTTGAAACATGTTCTATTTCTAGATCCGTCTGAATTAAAAAAATAAATAAATCAGATGAAGCCCACACACGATCGTAATATCCGATGGAATGATTCCTTCAGACCTTTTCTGATGGAAAGTTTGGTCGTGTGTACGTGACATAACTCTTAAATATCAGTTTAAAGTCACATTTTTTTGTGTCAATAATTTTTATTGAGTTTCAGGATTTTACATATAAAATTATAAATGTAGTAACATATTTCCAAAGAGGAAATCAGGGTGTAAACAACACAACTCAGATTACAAGCAGTATAACAATATAGCATTCTTGTAAACTGGAATTAGAACCAACAAGCAGTACAAAAATGTTAGATTAGAATTAATCAAGAAACATCAACATAGTATTTACTATCCATCCATGGTTTACAAAGATTATCAAATGAAGCAGTCTTTTATTTAATGTGGGAGTATATTTTTTCCAGTGAAAATTGCATATTAATCAGATTTACTACTTCAGAGGGGTTGGGTGCTAGTTTTTTTGTCCAATGCCTGGCTTAAGTCACATTTTTTTTGCCTTGTTACAATTCCTGTAGTTAGGATTTTTTCTATATGCCTCATTCTTCCCAAAAATTATGTTTACAATCTGATGGATTATTGATAGCCATTTTTTTTTAGCAGATCCTCATTAATATTATTATTATTTTTATACAGGATTTATATAATGCCAATCGTTTGCGCAGCACTTAACAAAATAAAGTATTATAGTTACATTACAATTTGGCACAAGAGGAATCAGAGGGCCCTGCTCATTAGAGTTTATAATCTAGGAGATGCTCACAACTCTGAACTAAACACAAGGATATTGTTTATCCATGGTTTGACATTTACAAGAAACCTGGATTTGCTGTTAACTAAAAGATTATCGGTTGCAGATTTCCCGAAGTGCCACATATCAAATTGATAAATAATTATCCAATAGTTATTGCAAATTCATTTTGTAATGCTGAGTTTTATGTCAGATGCAAAGTATGTGATCAGCAGTTAATTCCTGATGCCCTGGGATGCCCATAAAAACTGTGGCATTCCAGAACAATTTTATCTAAGATATTACCCATTAAATTGTCCTAAGATTCTGCTTATCCACAGCTAAAGAAACCAGATTGACTTGCAGATTGCCCTAGATAGTTTTTTCGTATTCAGCACCCCAGTCAAAATTTATTTGTTCAAGTAGTAATACATTAATGATGGTAGAGTGCTCTTCCAGAAACCTACATAAAAAAAAATATTTTAGAGCGCCCCCCTCCTGATAAAAAATCAACTTGATGTTTTAACAAAATATCTCAGGAAAGAAGCATGCTCATAAAGAATTGAGATTTATGGGTGAGTATTGGATATGTTATCCAATGCATTCCTTATCAGTGGCACTTAACCACTTCAGTCCTTTAGGCAGTACCCATACATTCTCAGATTGAAGTGGCTATACCAGAATGATGCCAGCACCTGCAGACATCATTCTAGTATTACAATTTTCAGCTGCCGATGGACTCTACTATAGAGTAGTAGATGATCAGGGTGGTCATTTCTACTAACTTCCACAAGGTGCGGAACCACCATTTTATTCTCCAGGGTCTCTGCTTTCAAAAAATATTATGCTTGGAGTTCTAAGTAATTTTTCTAGCAATGGTTGTGAAAAGTGCCAGAATTGGCCTGGAGCGCAAAATTTGTTCAGACAGTGAACATCAGACAGTGAACAGCACATTGGCTAATTGCCCCATGCTGTGGTGCACTACAGTGCAGGTATTTTGTGAAGGTTCTTTAGGGTGCCATTCAAAATGACTTTCACCCCAACCCACCAATGTACAAAAAGTACATTACCTCGTGTAGCGTCAAGGCACACATATGTTACTGCAACACAATACAATAAATCTAAACTAAGCCTACCTGGTGGGCACAAAGTAGGGAATTATGTTTTTGTCTAACTAGATTTCAGCTTTAAATTTACATTAACATTGAGAAAATTGTAATGTACTTGGTTCTGCCAATAAAGTTTGTATGAATTTGAACTCCATTTAAAAAGGGGGGAAAGAAAAAGGCAAAGAGAAATAAAGAGAGAGGAAGGAAGGAAGGGAAGAAAGATGGAAAGAAGGAAGGAAGTAAGAATTGATCAGAAGAGCTAATCATCAGGTATGTATAACGGTATGTTTTTATTAATTCGGACAGAATAGCACTAGCTATGCTAAGCTTTGGTGTTTGGTTTTCTGACAGTAATGTCCTGTACACGCGGTCGGATTTCCCAACGGAAAATGTGCGATTGGATCCTGTTGTCGGAAAATCTGACCATGTGTGGGCTCCATCTGACTTTTTCCGTTGGATTTTCCAACGCACAAAGTTTGAGAGCAGGATCTAAAATTTTCCGACAACAAAATCCAATCGCATAAATTCGGATTGTGTGTAGACAATTCCGACAGACAAAGTGCCACGCATGCTCAGAATAATCTAAGAGATGAAAGCTATTGGCTACTGACCCGTTTATATTCATGACGTATGTTGTTGATGTCACCTCGTTCAGAGCGGTCGGATTTTCCGACAACTTTGTGCGACCGCGTGTATGCAACACAAGTTTCGCCCAAACTCCGTCTGAAAAATTCAGACGGATTTTGTGGTCGGAATGTCCGGCCGTGTGTACAGGGCATAATACAACCTGCAGAAATTTTTCATTTTATCACATACTAATATAAACATACTTGTACATCCACACACATATGCTTTACCTTTTTTTATGGCAAATAGTCACACTTGATTCAGGTCATGATATTGATAGGGGTTAATCTGCATCCCAGACTGTGGTGGTTTATTAGGTGAGCTGTTTGTGAAGAAAGACTTCTTTACCTGAACAAAAATAGATCAGAATCAGACCTGAAGTCTGACCTGTATGAAAGCAAGAAGCTGTCAGAAGAGTTAATCTGTCATTTTGATTTGGATATTGATACTTGCTGCATTGCTGTGCATTGCTGCATAAACCCTGTGTGGGAAATATCTGTTATTTGAACTCCAGTATAAAAGTCGCTATGCATTTAAGGCTGATCCTCATATATTTTGACAGAGACATACATAGAATATTTGTGTAAAATGTGTTTTGATAATCATTTTAGATTTACTAAATAGTTGTGGATTTAATTAATTCATTCATTTATAGAATATATACAGTATTTAACAAAAGTGAGTACAACCCTCACATTTTTGTAAATATTTTATTGTAGCTTTTTATGTGACAACTCTGAAGAAATTAAATTTTTGCTACAATGTAAAATAGTGACTGTACAGCTTGTATAACAGTGTAAATTTGCTGTCCCCTCAAAATAACTCAACACATAGCCATTCATTCTAAACTGCTGGCAACAAAAGTGAGTACACCCCAAGTGAAAATGTCAGAATTGGGCCCAAAGTGTCAATATTTTGTGTGGCCACTGTTATTTTTCAGCACTGCCTTAACCCTCTTGGGCATGGAGTTCACCAGAGCTTCACAGGTTGCCACTGACTTCACAGGGCTGGTGGATGTTAGAGACCTTGCGCTCCTCCACTTTATGTTTTCGGATGCCCCACAGATGCTCAATAGGGATTAGGTCTTGGGGGGCGTGGCGACCGAGCGCTGTGATGGACGCCTGAGTCTGCAGCTCCGCTCGTCCACCAGAGAGATCCGCATCCATCATAGCACACCGGTACATCCCGCAACTACACACACCACGATCGAGTGGCCGTTCATCACGGGAATGTCACGGCGGAGAAAAAGCACGTCGCAACCGCAAAAACTGAAGGATTTCTTTGCAGCCAGGTCTCGTGATCCGCCACAAGATGGCGGCGGCGCAAACACACAGCACCCTTCTCACCAGGCTGCGAGGCGCAGTGCAGGCCAGGAGGGACAGAACGCGCTAGCTACACCAACAGGCGGACAGAGCAGGTCCTCCTCCGGGTCATCCTTCAACCCGGAGCCCAGCCAAGTCTAAACCGCGGATGAGCTCCCCAGATTAAGGCCCTGAGATGGAGGTAAGCGGACAGCAGAGTAACCCTGCAGCAGGCCGCTCGTCTACCGGACCCTATAGCGGACTTTCCTACAGAGGATAGGCCTGTGTCAGACACTGTGCTGAAAGAGATGTTGCTCTCTCTCAGATCTGCCTTACACACTGACATGGTGCAAGTGATTAACCTGTGCTGCTCTGAGGTACAAGCTATGGGGCACAGGGTGGACAGAATAGAGCATCAATTGGAGGAAAATGCGGCCTCATACAATGTCATGGTGGAAGCACACGGGGCCCATGGGGAGGAAATCGCATGGCTAAAGGACAAGGTCGGAGATCTTGAGGACAGATCCAGGCGTAACAATTTAAAGTTGAGGGGTGTCCCTGAATCGATCCCCCATCACAACTTTTACAGTATGCCCAAACACTGTTTTCCACTCTGGTGCCAGACCTGTCTGCACAGGACTTGATCATTGACAGAATCCACAGGAGTCCTAAACCCTCCTTCCTCCCTGAAGGGACCACAAGGGATACGTTACTGAGAATTCACTTCTTTCATGTTAAAGAACACATCCTCCAAGCAGCACGGGGTGCTAACACTCTGCCCTCACAATATGCTGACATACAACTGCTGCCTGATCTATCTAGACATACCTTAGAGAGGAGGCGCAATCTGGCAACAGTAACTAAAGCCTTAAAAAATCATAAAATTCTCCATAAATGGAAGTACCCAGCCACACTGGTTATGACGCACAACAGCGTTTCGAAAACCGTTACGAAACTAAATGAGGGCATCGCTGTGCTAAGAGAATGGGGGATCCTGCCTGACCAACAGACCCAGCAATCTCCTACACAAGACCCCAGACCAATTCCTGCAGAATGGCAGGTGGTGTCCCATAAACGCCACAGCAAGAAAACCACCGGTGGCGGCTCATAATATCACTACTAAAGACATTCATTCTCTCCGGTGACTGGAGCCTATCTAGTCTCCTTTTACCCCCCGTTCACAAGTTAGCAGCTACACCTGCACGTGAATCGGTTATGAGATCCCTTTTTACGATCGTTCTACTCAAACTTTTTGTTATGTTTTGTTTCTCTTTTTTGTTTGTTGCACGCAGTATCCAGCCTTCCATCAACTGTCTGAAAATGGAGTCCCAACAACTCTCGATTGCCGCCCAGAGACTTGCTCCGGAAGGACCGCGCAAAGTGCAGTGAGTAACTCCACAACGCTCCTTACATCCACACTCCTAATCCGTACAAATGACCATTAAGTGCCTGTCACTGAATGCTAGGGGTTTGAACCACCCTGCTAAAAGATTCTCTATGTGGAAGGAGTCTAGTAAACATAGGACGGACATACTCTGTGTACAAGAAACCCACTTCCAAAAACACAAAATTCCTACATGTACTCATAGAGACTACCCACATGTTTTTCTGGCCTGTAACCCGAGTAGTAAAAAAGGAGGTGTACTATTAGCACTGAGGAACACCATTTCCTTTCAACTAAAGCAGTCCTTCATGGATGATGGAGGGAGATACCTCATAATAACTGGGGACATCAATTCCAAGCCTTATACTATTGTTACCCTTTATGCACCGAACTCGCACCAAATCCGCTTTATAAAGAAAGTGCTCAAAAAAGCTAACTCCATGTTGTACGGACAAGTTATTGTTGGCGGAGACTTCAACCTAATTGCAGATCCTAAACTGGACACTACATCTAGCGTTCTTAAGAGACCAGCTTTCTTACAAACTCTTCTACACGCCCATGATCTTTTCGACGCCTGGAGGTGTTTACACGCTAACGAAAAGAACTATACTTTCTTTTCTATGAGACATTGCTCATATTCACGCATAGATATGTTTTTAACGGACAAGTGGCTGTTACAGCGCATCCTGGAAGCGCAAATTCATGACATTACCTGGTCCGATCACGCTGCTATTACAATGTCTATCAATGAACAGGGTGTCCCCTCCTCCTCCCCCATCTGGCGCTGTAATGTTAGAACTATACAAGAACCCACACTGTTCCCTGTGGTCTCTCAGCATATCAAAGATTTTTTTCAATTAAATAACTCTCCCAACACGGACTCATTTACACTCTGGAATGCTCACAAAGCATTCATGAGAGGTATTCTAATCCAGCTAGGAGCTAGAGAAAAAAAGAAAACACTCAATACACTCAAACAAAACACATTAGATATACTACATAAACTGGACACTCAAAACAAAATTTCCCAGACGCCAGCTTTAGCTATAGAAATCTCTAAGGTTAGGGAGGCCCTAAGGGAACTACTCACGCAACAATACGATAAAAACCTAAGGAGATTACAACTTCAATCATATGCAAACGCCAATAGAGCAGGAAAATACCTGGCTAACAGAATTAAAACGGCCCACTTCAAAACTAAAATAGCATACCTCTTACACCCAACTAGTCACTACAAAATTACTAACCCGCAAGAAATAGCGAACTAATGTGCTGAATATTATGAGTCCCTGTATAATTTACATAAAGATGCATCAGTTCCCCAGCCCACAATGACAGATATTCAAAAATTTCTACATAGCGTAAAACTCCCCTCGATAACAGAGGACCAACTCTCATTGCTCAATGCCCCACTCTCTGCTCAGGAACTAAACCAAATTATAATGTCCACTCCTAACGGTAAATCCCCAGGACCAGATGGATTCAGCAATGAATACTACAAGGTCTTTAAAGAGACGCTAGTCCCACACGTTAGAAGCCTTCCAGAAGGCCACAGAATTATCATATTTTCCCCCGAAATGCTGAGAGCACATATTGTGACCCTACTTAAACCTGGAAAAGATCCCACTACCCCAGCCAACTTCAGACCTATATCATTGCTCAATTCGGACATCAAAATCTATGCTAAATTATTGGCCAAACGATTGATGCACATAATCTCACATATCATAAAGCGCGACCAGATGGGCTTTGTGAGGGGGAGACAAACCTCTGACGCTACTCGTCGTATTGTTGATGTCATTCACTATGCTGTTAAATCTAGAACGCCTTCTCTGCTTCTTTCTATCGATGCAGAGAAGGCGTTCGACCGGGTTCATTGGAGGTATATGGAATTGGTGTTGAATGGTTTTGGTTTTTGGGGCCCAATCCTGACGGCCATAATGGCTCTTTACTCGTGCCTGTCGGCACAGGTCTACTCCTCGGGCATACTGTCCAAACCATTTGTTATATCTAATGGCACACGCCAAGGTTGTCCCCTATCCCCCACAATTTTTAACCTCATGATGAAACCCTTAGCTGAAGCTATACGTGCACACACCCATATCAAAGGGTTTACCCTAGGACATCAGAAACACGTCATTAACCTATTTGCAGACGATGTCATACTTATGCTGACGGACCCACACACATCTCTCCCTCAAGCTCACAATTTGTTGACCACCTTTGGGGATATATCTTACTATAAAGTTAACTTTAACAAATCGCTGATTCTGGAATTGGGGATTTCTCGGTCAATGAAACTTAGTCTCCAGAAAACTCTACCATACACTTGGAGTATACATAGTATTAAATACTTAGGTATAAATATACCCAACAACACTGCCTCTCTAGCAGTGGCCAACTTCGGACCATTCATACTCAAAATGACCCGACAACCCAATGAGCTTGCGAAAAAAGAATTATCCTGGCTAGGTAGAATGGCAGCTTTCAAAATGGCCATCCTGCCACAAATCCTCTACCTCTTTCGTTCCCTGCCTATCCCAATTCGAACTCGTTACATTTGCGAACTGTCTATCGTCCTGTGGAAATTTACTTGGGGAGGCAAAAGAGCCAGATGTTCACGCTCTAATCTCAACCCGCATAAATGGGTAAGGGGAATAGGATACCCAGACTTAATAGACTACTTTTGGGCTACTAGACTCGACCAACTCCACCATTGGTTCCTCCCAGTAGACAACCCACTATAGGTAGACCTAGAAAAATCACTACTGCCAGTAGCAGATACCCGGCTACTTCTCCTGAGTGACCTGTGGGATCACTGGTCTTTGGGAAACATGTTACCCTCGGCACAAGTGTCTCTACAGGCATGGAGGTTCCTCCTCCAACTAGATTGCAGTGACTCGCAACGCATCCCATATGATTTTCCCATAGAAGTATTAGAGGCGAAGCTCCCTCTGCTTTCGACCACTCGGTTGAAAGCGGGAGGAGCCTTATACCTGACTGATCTGTTTACAGATCAGAAACCGAAATCTGCAGAACTCATGATGGCTGATTTTCAGCTGCCGAGTAATTTGTGGTTCTCATGCCTACGTATCTCCCACTTCTTGAGGACACACCCAGCCCCCAATTTAAAAATGTCCCTCAAGGCATGGCATTTCTATTCTACTACCCCACATTCTGTTAAAGGTATATCTCTATTCTATAATATCATTAATAACAAAAATACCTTTCGCAAAACATCGACCCTTAGACGGTGGGAAAGGGATTCCACCACTTTCTCCGATGAACAATGGTCTCAAGCTTTCCGATCTATTCATCACGCTTCCCACTGTATGAATCACTGGAAAATGACACTTACAATTCTCAACAGATGGCACTACACACCGTACAGGATCGCCATCTTTTTTCCAGGCTCATCGCCACTTTGTTGGAGAAAGTGTGGTCAAACGGGTAATCTGCTCCATATGCTGTGGGAATGCCCGAGCCTAACCAGCTTGTGGAATAAAGTTTTCAACCTTATCGTATCTCTCACAGGTGTATTAACGCCCCCAAATCCTGCGCTGGCTATATTGTAGATAGGTATAAAGAAATTTCCCCCAGGTGATAGGCCAGTTATTACCCATATCTTACTGGCAACTAGAAATCTCATCCTACAAAATTGGAAAGATACTTCGGCCATTAATATCTCTGATGTTTATACACTGGTTAATAGAGACCACGCTTTTGAACGTCTGTTAGCCATCAATAACCTAAAATGCCACAAGTTTGATAACGTATGGCAAACTTGGTGCAAGAGCTTCAAACTCAGTTAACAGCGTACTCTCTTAATGGCCTCAACGTTGGCATGAGCATATTGTATTGACTTAAATTTATTGATAAGCATACAACTATGTAACTATGTAACTCTTCTATATTCTGATGTGTAAGGCATATTGTTTGTAACAATACCTGTTTTCTTGATATTTCTTTGTTTGAAAACTTTTTTCCATGTACTTTGATTCAATGCTTGTTAAAAAATATGAAAACCAATAAAAATGTATTGATTAATAAGAAAAAAAAAAAAATAGGGATTAAAGAGGAAGTAAACCCTGATGGGTTTACTTCCTCTTTTTTTCCCTGCAAAGGTAAAGCATAATGGACTACTATGCATCGCATAGTAGCTCATTATGTGTCACTTACCTGACACAGGAGCCAGCGAAGTCGCCGCTGATCCCTGTAGTCCGCCGCGTCCATCTTGCTGGTGGCGTCTCGCAGCTCCGACCAATGACAGCGGCGCAACCGCGATGACGTCACTCCCGCGCATGCGCACGGGAGTCGCGCCTCGCAGCTCCGTTGCTGTCATACGGCGAAGCCGCGATGACGTCACTCCCGCGCATGCGCACGGGAGTCGACAAATTTGGCAAATCCATTCTTGGATTTGCCGCATTTAGTGCGCCTGCGCGCCGCTTTCTACGGCGCATGCGCCGTAGACAGCGGTGCCCATTTTCGGGCAAATATCTCCTAAACCATATAGGTTTAGGAGATATTGCTTGGACCTACAGGTAAGCCTTAATCTAGGCTTACCTATAGGTCCAAGTTGTTTGGAAGGGTTTACTTCCTCTTTAAGTCTTGAGACATGCTTGGCCGGTCCATCACCTTCACCCTCAGATTCTTTAGCAAGGCAGTGGTCATCTTGGAGGTGTGTTTTGGGTCGTTATAATGTTGGAATACTGCCCTGCGGCCCAGTCTCTGAAGGGAAAGGATCCTGCTTTGCTTCATTATGCCAAAGTACATGTTGTCATCAATGAACTGTAGCTCCCCAGTGTCGTCAGCACTCATGCAACCCAAGAACATGACACTACCACCACCATACTTGACTGTAGGCAAGACACACTTATCTTCGTACTCCTCACCTAGTTGCCACCACACACACGCAAGACACCATCAGAACCAGATGCGTTTATCTTGGTCTCATTAGACCACAGGACATGGTTCCAGGAATCCATGTCCTTAGTCTGCTTGTCTTCAGCAAATTGTTTGTGGGCTTTCTTGTGCATCATCTTTAGAAGAGGCTTCCCTCTGGGATGACATTCATGCAGACCAATTTGATGCAGTGTGTGGCCTATGGTCTGAGCACTGACAGGCTGACCCCCCCCCCCCCCCCCACCCCTTCAACCTGCAGCAATGCTGGCAGCGCTCATATGTCTATTTCCCAAAGACAACCTCTGGATATGGCGCTGAACACGTGCACTCAACTTCTTTGGTGGACCATGGCGAAGCCTGTCCTGAGTGGAATCTGTCCTGTTAAACCACTGTATGCTCTTGCCCTCCGTGCTGCAGCTCAGTTTCAGCGTCTTGGCAATCTTCTTATTGCCTAGGCCATCTTTATGTAGAGCAAAAATTCTTTTTTTCAGATCCTCAGAGAGTTATTTGCCATGAGGTGCCTTGTTGAACTTCCAGTGACCAGTATGATAGACTGAGAGTGATAACACCAAATTTAAAACACCTGCTCCCCATTCACACCTGAGACCTTTTAACACAATGAGTCACATGACATCAGGGGTGAAAATGGCTAACTGGGCCCAAATTTGACATTTTCACTCAGGGGTGTACTCATTTTTCTTGCCAGCAGTTTAGACATTAATGGCTGAATGTTGCGTTATTTTGAGGGGACAGCAAATTTACACTGTTATACAAGCTTTACACTGTACAGGCAGTCCACGGATTACAAACAAGATTGATTCTGTGGGTTTGTTCTTAAGCTGAATTTGTATGTAAGTGTAACTCCAGACAAAAAAATTATTTTAAATTTTCTTAAATAACATAAGGATGGGTTGACACCTCTGTAGCCTTTGTTTTGCTGTCTGTGCCCCTGTTCAGAAGACTTCACCTCACTTTCTGTTCCTGTGATAATTGGATTTTGAAAATTGTGGGTTGTTGTAGAAACAGGGGTTGGTGATAAAGATTCAGTGGATACACCTTTTTCCCATGATAACTTTTACAGGAGTGAATTTCCTTTCCTAGGGGTCGATTTCCTCTCACTTCCTGTTGTCGCCCTCTGTAAGTGTGAGTTGTATGTAAATTGGATATTTGTAACTCAGGGACTGCCTGTATATATATATATATATATATATATATATATATATATATATATATATATATATATATATATATATATTATATTGCTTTAATAGAAAGTGTAAATAATTGTGTAATTTTTTTATGAATATACAGTACATACATAGTCAAGCCTACTTATTTATACCACAGTATTTAGGGTTTCATAGTCATGAGTATTTCAGTATCGAGTCTACTGGCATATTCTTTGCCTTTGTATAGCACAAAACCCCATAACAGAAAAGGTCAAATACATGAAAAAAATACAGCCAAGAAGTATTCGTGGTTCAAACATTCATTAAAAATGGATGCATCTTCCAGCTCAAAAACATTCCCAATGCATTCATTTGCATCCAATCAGAAAGCACCTTAATCTTCCTTTTCTGTACAAGTGAGAAAGGTCAGATGTCTGTGGTTTGTAATATGTTCTAATCGATTCAACATATGGCATCAGAGAAAGTACTGTATCAGGTGCTTTAAATTATTTCCATGTGAAATGTTTTTAATCTATTTGTGCATTTTCTGAACGACTGTTAAAACTGAATCTGTTTGTTAAATATTTTTAACACTGAAATACTGTGTTCAAATAATGTGTTCTTTTTTAGTACACCGATCACATAAACACAGCAACATATAATAGTGTAAAATTAAACCTAGGCTGTTTGTGTGTTACGGCATTGTTTATCTTTTATTCTTATTTCTAACTATCTCCATGAATATTCCTTTATCTTTGCAGATTTACTACCAACCTGTTTTCGAGTGTAAAGCCTTTTTGTTAAATGTTATTCTAGTGTAGCATTTTCAAGTGAGGACCGATTTTGAGTTTATGTATTACAGTGCTTAACTCTTTCATGACCAGAAGTTAGAGAAGCCTTGATATTTAGCTGTCAAATTTAGCTGGGTCATTATACTTTTATTAAGTGTGTGACAACTCTGACTAATTTGCCTAACTAAATTTGTTTGTATTTTTTTTTATACATCTTTCATTTGAATTGCTATCTTGATAAATTATCTGTGTATTTTTTAGAATAAGCAGTTGAATGGACAACAATCTTTGAAAAGTTGCATTTACATTTGACAACTTTTTTTTTTAAAACATTTTACTTTAACAGTTGTGTGTCACTGGCAGCTCAGAGGGTAGGTTTATTTTGTCAACAAACCCATGTGATCACTTCCATAGAGATGACATAATTGACAACTGTGCTGATTAGTTCCTGGCCATTGGTCAACCGGGACAGCTGTCAGTGACAGCACAAGTACATAACTAGCAGAGGACACCTAAGCTCACTGCTTTTTCACTTATAGGAAGTTTTTTTTTGTATGTATAAAAGGCATCATGCTGAGGAGCATTCATATACAGATAATGGGAGTAAAGCAGTTAAGGAAATATCTGATTACTATTGATGTTTCCATTTTTACACATTTCTTTTTTTATAATATTAACCACTTGTTGCCTGCTGTGAGTAGATATTATATGTCCTGTCAGCAAGTGTGTATACCAAGCTCATGGTTGCAACTGCAGCCATGAGTTTGGTGTAATTTTTTTTACAGTTAATGATTGCCTGTTTAGCAAAAGTGATCTGTGTGGCTCTACAGCTGCCCTATCACTTTAATGGTACTGAGAAGACCCTCTCCCCCCCCCCCCCCCCCCTCCAGCTGGTGGTTCCCAGGCTCCCGTTCCATCAGGGAGCCCAGGAGCATGATAAATTAAACACAGAGCAGGTATCATTAAACACATAGGAGAATGAGGAACATTTGTTCCCCCATCTTCTCTGTGACCATGAAAGGAGTTGTAAAGGCAGAAGGCTTTTTTTTATCTTAATGCATTCTATGCATTCTATTCATTAAGATAAAAAAGCCCTATGTGTGCAGCAGCCTCCCCAGCACCCGTTATTTACTTAACTGAGCCCCATCTCTCTCCAGCGATGTCCACAAGTGTCTTAGCCATCCGGGACTCTCCTCCTGATTGGCTGAGACACAGCAGAGGAGCCATTGACTCCCACAGCAGGCAATCAAAGTCAGAGAGAATGGGTGGGGCCGGTGACTCAGCCCGAGAGCCCCCATAGCAAGCTGCTTGCTGTTGGGGCACTCAACAGGAAGGAGGGGCCAGGAGCAGCAAAGAGCGGCCCAAGAAGAGAAAGATTCGGGCTAACAAAAGAATAAGGATAAAGGATAAGTTCACCATTGTAAAAACAAATAATAATTGCACATCTTTTTGCAGGTAAAAAAAAAAAGTGTTTTTATATTTATTTTTTTACTAGGAAACTATAAAACATTGTACCCATGATAAGCAGACTGTGGTTGCAATGCAGGACTGTCTGCTCATACCTTGTATGGGCAGGCAGTTACACACTGACATAAGGAAAAAATTAACTAGCTAGAGCACTTAAACCGGAGTTCCACCCAAAAATTTAACTTCCTCTTTAAGTGTTAGTGACCCTCTGACATGCCACATTTGGCATATCATTTTTTTGGGGGAGGAACAGGCACCCAGCTCCCACTCCCCCCCCCAGTGGTGCCAGAAGGAAAATCACCTCTCCCTCCTTCCTCCCTGCAATCTTCTGGAACATGTCCCAGGTCCCAGAAGATTTGCCAGTCATTCACAGTGCACATGGCGGCTCGCACATGCGAAATGTATGCCCAGCTGTGAAGCCACAGCCAGGTGAGCACAGTTAGAATGCCAGCGCCGTAGAGAGGAGGGGAAGGTGAACAGAGCTTTGTGCGCCCATATCTCTGGACCGTGGGACAGGTGAGTGTCTGATTATTAAAAGTCAGCAACTACAAAAAGTGTAAATGGGGGAAAAAGTTGAAATGGGTGGAACTCCGCTTTAACAGCACCCTGGTAGCTCATTGAGAACTACAAGCCGGGAGCCACAAAGGCTGATGGTAATTTTAGTTCATTCATTCACAGAACTCTGTGAATGAATGATGCGGTCGGGTTGGCGGAGCCCGTCAGTTTTTATATTTAAATTGTGACAGCAAGTTCGGGTAGATACCCGGCTCCCTGTTACTAGAGGCGGTGGGTCGGGCTATGGCTGCAGCAATGGGAACATGTTACATGTTCCACCCTAAAAATGTGTCGCACATGTAAAATGATCCTAAATGTGAACTTATCCTTTATGCCAGCCATAAATGGATCAATATTTGGCCAGTTCAGCAAGGACTAGCTGAATTTTGATCCATTTACTTCTGTACAATCAGCCTGTTGGAAAAATTTGCTTGATCAGTGCCAGTGTGTATCAGAATACCATAGCTCCACAGGAGGTATTCTCCCATTTATCTTGAATATGTGGATGGGGGAATCGATACATTTATTTTTCTCGTTCATCCCACTGCTTGAAAGAAAATTAATCATGTATGGCCTGCCTAACTTTAGCTTTCTCTTTTGAGATAAGATATCAGCCACTTAAGAAGTGCGTTGTCATTCAGCTGATCGATCTGAAATAACTGTTTTGTGCTAAAAAGAAGCAAAGCCATTGTGTAGCAGTGCAAACCAGGAAGCAAAACATAAAAAAAAAAAAAAATCATCAATGGATTGAATCTTGGTACCGGATGAGATTCGATCTATGTATGGGCAGGCTGGTTGTACTGAGGTTGATCCATTGATAGGCTTCAGTACAGCTTTTCAGATTGTTAGCATTTGATCACTGCTGACAGCTATAGCCGTTAGCAATAATCATTGTGTTCTGCCTGCAGGGAAGGCTTCCCACCAGCAGAACACAATAGCTCTGTGGGAGAACACGGACTGTGTTGATGGGGAAATCAAGTGATTTTCTTTCCTGCAATCCCTTTAACCCCTTCCTTTAACACAACTTGTTTATACGGCTTTTAAAACATGAATACACATTAGGATAATTTACATTCATTTGATCTTTTAGACATTAATTAAAACAACTTTATTATTGGCTATAAAATTGCTTCAATAATCCTTAGGCCGCGTACACACGGGCGGATTGTCTGCCCAACTAAGTTCGTCAGACAATCCGACAGACAATCCGTCCTACTTTTGAATGAATGGACTTGACCACACACGATGAACAGACAGTCCGCTGAAAGCTTGCGCGATGACGTACGGCACGTACGACGGGACTAGAAATAGGAAGTCCAAGACACAGCAAAGCACCCTTCTGCTGACTTTGCGTTAGTAGAAGTTTGGTTAGGGACGATTCGCGCTTTTCAGACTTCAGCTTAATTTGTCCGTTTACTGCGGCGCAGTCTGCCTGTGAGGTTTGTATCTGTCTTTCGGTACGCGTGGATCAGTTGTACCTGTTGTTAGGCGCTTCTGGTCCGCTTGTTTCTGGGTTTCAGGTCGTTCTTCATAGGTCTGGCTGTTCTTCAGTGCGTTCAGTTGAGCTTGTTTGTCCAGCCGACCGTTTCAAAGCCATGGAGAGTGGACGTACTCGGGAACGAGTTTGTGCTATATTGGGGCTTGGTGTTGGGGTTAATAGTTAGTCTGTGAACAGGGTGAGGAGGAGTTCATGGACAAAGAATTGGTTGCGCCAGCGTGACCAATTCTCGCATATGCCTTTACTCCGTGAGATCCATGAGAATAATCCTGATGATTTCAGGAATTATCTCAGGATGACGGACCCCGTTTTTCACCGTCTGCTGGCTTTGCTGACCCCTTATATCAGCAGGCAGGATACCTGCATGCGGCAAGCCATCACTCCGGAGCAGAGGCTCGTCACCACGTTGCGCTACTTGGCGACAGGGAGAAGCCTTCAGGACCTCAAGTTCTCAACAGGCATCTCCCCCCAGGCTCTGGGGATCATTATTCCAGAGACCTGTTCTGCCATTATTCGGGTCCTGCAGAAGGAATATATGAAGGCAAGTTTGTTCTTTTAATATTGCATTATATGCATTGTATGTTTGTATTCATTTCATCATGACTTTTAATATTCATGACAGGAATATGTTGTGAATGTCCCCTTTATATGAATGCATACATTTCTTTTTTTTTTTTTTGATGTTTTTTTTTTTTATTTTATTTTTTTTGTGTCTTTTTTTTGAGCTTTTTACCTTTTTGTGTCCCACGTGCATATTTGCTTTCACTAACGTCCTCAGCATTCAATCCTGGGCCCCTATACACCCACAGCCGAGACTGTTTTTCTCTATAATTCATATTGTCAGCTCCATTGTACTATTTTACTGCCCCCCCACCCTTTGTATACTCTTTGTATACACCCTTTGTGTGTATGTGTGTGTGTATATATATAGATAGATAGATAGATAGATAGATAGATAGATAGATAGATAGATAGATAGATAGATAGATAGAGATAGATAGATATAGATATAGAGATAGATATAGAGATAGATATAGAGATAGATATAGATATAGATATAGATATAGATATAGATAGAGATAGAGATAGAGATAGAGATAGAGATAGATAGATAGTAATAGATAGATAGATATAGATAGATATAGATAGATAGATAGATAGATAGATAGATAGATAGATAGATAGATAGATAGATAGATAGATAGATATAGATAGATATAGATAGATATATAGATATAGATATAGATAGATATATATAGATATAGCTAGATAGATATAGATATAGAGATAGATAGAGATAGATAGAGATAGAGATAGATAGATATAGATATAGAGATAGATAGATATAGATATAGATATAGATAGATAGATAGATATAGATATAGATATAGATATAGATATAGATATATATATATATATATATATATATATATATATATATATATATATATGGATTGTCTACTCATTAATTAGTCCCCCCACCCCACTCAAATTGGTTGCAGGTATTGTCTACTCATTAATTAGTCCCCCCACCCCACTCAAATTGGTTGCAGGTATTGTCTACTCATTAATTAGTCCCCCCACCCCACTCAAATTGGTTGCAGGTATTGTCTACTCATTAATTAGTCCCCCCCACCCCACTCAAATTGGTTGCAGGTATTGTCTACTCATTAATTAGTCCCCCCACCCCACTCACCCACCTAACTTATGTCCCCTGGTCCATCAGAGGGCTGAGTAATCTGTGAATTGGGCCGTCTATTTTTTTTTTTTGGCAGAATTTTTTTTTCAATATTTCTGTTTAACTGTTGTTCCAAAATGTTTTTGATTTTTATTTGTTAGGAATTGTTTTGATTTAATTACTAATTTTTTTTTCCTGTGTTTGACTCCCCAGTTTCCTTCCACGCCACAGGAATGGCAGACTGTGGCTTCCCAATTCGCTGCCCGTTGGGACTTTCCCAACTGCGGAGGGGCGATCGACGGGAAACATGTGAGGATTGTGCCCCCACCCCATTCGGGGTCCTACTATTGGAATTATAAGGGGTTCCATAGTGTGGTGCTAATGGCGGTGGTGTCAGCACAATGTGACTTTCTTTATGTGGATGTGGGGAAGAGCGGCCGGATGTCTGACGGAGGAGTCTTTAGGCAGACCGAGTTCTGCCACCGTCTCATCACTGGTGGCCTGGACTTGCCACCAGATGCCGAGAATGTGGAGGGTCTACCGTTTGTGTTTCTAGCTGATGAAGCGTTCGGTCTGAGTGACCATCTGATGAAACCCTTCCCCCAAAGGACCCTCACCCCGGAGAGGAGGGTTTTTAATTACCGGCTGGCCAGAGCAAGAAGGGTTGTGGAGAGTGCCTTTGGCATTATGGCCAGCCGGTTCCGTCTGTTACTGACAGCTATCAACCTAGCAGAGTATAAACTGAACTATGTAATACTTTGCTGCTGCATTTTGCACAATTTTCTCTGCAAACTTTCAGGGAACCAGTACCTGCAACCTATTGGGCCTGAGGCCGGACTAATATTACCAGAACTCACAGGGCTGGATCATGCCCTTCCTGGCTTAGCCCCCCAAACAGCACGTGAGGTGCGTGACCGCTATGTCAGCTATTTTAATGGTAGGGGGGCTATTCCAATGCCAGCTGACCAATAAAAAATTATTTTTCTTGAAATATGTATTGTCTGTTCAAATTTTTAAGTTTGGTTCTTGTTTGCTTTTCACGGTGCTTGTCTCCTACATCCTCCTAATTCAGGGATATGCAATTGGCCAACCTCCAGCTGGTGCAAAACTACAAGTCAATCATGCCTCTGGGTCTCATGCTTGTGGCTGTCAGTCTTGCTATGCTTCATGGGACTTGTAGTTCTGCAACAGCTGGATTTCCACTAATTGCATATTCCTGTCCTAGTGCATTTGTATTGCAAAGTGGTTTTTGCCAATAGTAAATAAGGCCCTTTGTGACAGAAAACACAAAATGACTTCCCAAACTGGTATTGAGTATTGAAAGAAGAAGACACACACACACACACATCTTTTTTTTTGGAATTTTTAATAGTGCACATTCCAACCAGTGCCTCTTTTTTAGATATTTTTCTTTTTGTTTTTTTTTGTTTTTTTGGTAATTTTTATTTTTTTTGGAAACATATAAATATATAGATATATCTATATATATATATATCTATATATCTATATATATATATATATATATATATATATATATATATATATATATATATATATATATATAAATAAAATAAAATTATAAAAAAAATACATAAAATCAAATTTTTAACTATTTACAGAAAACAAGGGGTAAAGCCAAATTTTGAAGATGCACACCAAAAATTGGTAATGTCAACATGTGCTATGTACCATCATGAGTGATCAATGGACGTGTTTGGTGGGTGCAATCCCTTCCTCTCACATACTAGAATGAGGAAGGGTTTGCAAACACCAAATGCGTCCATTGCGATCCTCTGATGGCACATAGCACATGTTGACACACCGTGTGCATCTTCAAAATTTGGCCTCTAAAAACAATGTTCTAAAAACATTAAAAACTTTTTGGCAAGGAAATGAAGAACATGATCTTCCGTTTTAGGGAAAAGGGGCTTAGATTCTCCCTAAAACATCGATCATGTTCTTCATTTCCTGCCTCATAGTGTCCAGTTGTTGTTGCATGGCATGGATGTTGTTCTCCATTAAATCAATCCTGCCATTCCAGGCCATGATCTGCCCAATCAGCCTCTGGGCACTGTCTGTGGAAAATGGCTCCGCGGCATGTCCATCCACAACCAGATCATCACCTAAAAACATGTGTAGATAAAAAATTGGTTAAAATATACAGCCATTAATTGTTTACCTTAAGCTGGGTTGTCAGACACTCACTTTGTGGGGTGTGTATCTCCACCACCTCTTCCTCCTCCACATCTAGCCCTGGGCTGGGCTGATCCAGCTCGGACACTGGGCTTGGCTGCTCCCTCACGGACACGGGGCTGGGCAGCTCCATCACGGACACGGGGCTGGGGCTAACTGCCCAATCAGGCTGGTGAGGTCGGGGGGTCCTGGGCTGCTCCGCCTCTTGTCTGAGTCTTTGTTCCCCTATGAGAATGATAAAACAAACAAAAAAAGGTATACTTTTAAGCATAGTGATATTTGAGTTCAGAAATTGGAATATGAAACATTGGTTTGAAGGGGTGTACAATTATTAGCTGGTTATTACAAGCTCCTAGTTTAATACATCATTAAAATGACATTTTTTTAGTTAGGCTGTGTTCAGACTGCTGCGATGTGCGAACGCTGCAAATCTACTGTGGTTTCACGCATCGCATGCCTCCCGGAGGCAGTTCGCACTGCCCTATGTGACCTGCTGGGAGTATCAGTGTAAAGTTTTATTGACACCTCCAAATTAGTTCTCATATCACAGTGCAATCTTTAAACTCGGACAGGAATCGGACCACATGGTGTGAACACCCATGTGATCCGATTCGGCTGTGGACTAAAAAAAAGGGCCATGTACAAGTTTGGGCCGGATGCGATGCGAATTCAGCCATACTATATGTATGGCTGAAATCGCATCACACAGAGATCACATGTGATTTGCACTGCAGTGCGGTGCAAATCACATTTGATCTCGTACATTGCAGCAATGTGAACCTAGCCTTTAACCAAACTGTGATACTTTATATCTTTTGTCCAAGTTTCACAGACGGACACACTCGAATCATCCCCTGGAGTACCTGTGTGTGATTATGTCAAAAAATGTTCTATGATGTCCCAAACTACACTAAATGATTCCCAGTCCAGATGTTGAACCAGCATTTTATCTATCTATCTATCTATCTATCTATCTATCTATCTATCTATCTATCTATCTATCTATCTATCTATCTATCTATCTATCTATCTCATTTTTTTATTGAGACTACATTGCACTGAATACATTTATGAAACTTTATTAAAAATTTATATCCTAAACTGAGTGTGACAATTCAGTTTATCATGAACAATACAACAAAATTAATAACTAATTAAAATCTAATCCAACACCAGATAAATTTACACCATATACAAATTCATGCTATTTACGCCCACATATACGAACAAGCATATGCGCTCATTACATGAACTATTAACTACACGAACGGTCAAATTCGCCAGATTTACATATAATACCTATACGAACGATTATGTCCGCCAGACACGATCAAATTCGCCAGATTTACATATAATACCTATACGAACGATTATGTCCGACAGTCACGATAAAGGAGGGCCTTTTTGATGCGATGATATTGGTCCGGCTCCCTGGACTTGATGTCGGACCATCGTTTCCGAAACTGGTCCTTGCCTCTTCGTACCCCAAATTTGCTCTGCAAAGTTGTGACGACCATATCCATGATGCCGCTTTTGCGGATATTGGGTTTGGGGTACGGGCCATTTTCCCCATCATAATCCTCCCTTCTTAATATATCCACCATCTCCACCATCTCTTCAAAGGCCATGTTTGTGGCCTTATATCTCTTCCTTGCTCCGGAAGCATGGGGTTCAGGGCTTTCCTCCGCGCTGCTCACTGAATTTCCGTCTGCCATTTTCACCTATCAATCTCCCACAGCGGAACGAGGGTAAAAGGGGCGGGGAAATATGGTCACACGGAACGTCAGGGGCGGGCGACGCAGGCGGAGCTTGAACGCATGTGCTGTATATAAAGCGTTACCGCGAGGCCGTACGCTTGTCCGAACGGAAGCAGCGAGTGCTACACGCGACGGTAAGATAGTTATCTTTTTATTTTATTTTAATTTTAAGCCTGCGTTAGGAATGTATATAGTGAAATTTCACCTTATTGATGGTTAATTGATTTTTATGTGGGTTGGTGGTTGAGTGGGGTTGGTGTTTTGTGTGGTAGTGTGGGGGTGGGGGTGGGTGTATGGGGGGGGTAGTGTGTGTGCGTGTGTGTGGGGGGGGAGGTGGGTGTATGGGGGGGTAGTGTGTGTGTGGGGGGGGGGTAGTGTGTGGGGGTAGTGTGTGTGTGTGTATGGGGGGGTAGTGTGGGTGTGGGGGGGGTAGTGTGTGTGTGTGTGGGGTAGTGTTGGTGTGTGGGGGGGTAGTGTGTGTGTGTGTGTGTGTGGGGTAGCGTGTGTGGTAGTGTGGGTGTGTGGGGGGGTAGTGTGTTGTGGGGGGTAGCGTGTGTGGTAGTGTGTGTGTGTGTGTGTGTGGGTGTAGTGTGTGTCTTGCCTACATTTGTCACAATATAAATAGTGTGCATTTGGTCTGACATTATTTTTTTTTTTATTATTATTTTTTTTTTTCCAGAAATCAAAATGCAAAAGTATAACCCAGACCCCTTTAAGGAGGAGGCCTTCCTCTCCACATTTATTGATCTAATAGAATCACACAGGAGCCTTTGGGATTCCAAACACCCACAATATTCCAGCCGTCCTGGCCGGAGGAAGACACTGGAGACAGTTTTGACGTTTGTGAAAACCCGACTCCCCCATGCAGACACTGACTTTGTGAACTCCATAATTCAGAACATGCGTAGCGTGTATAGGCGGGAGCGCAACAAGATCCTAGACTCCCAAACATCAGGATCAGCAGCAGGTCAGGTCTATGTACCTAGGCTGTGGTATTATGACAGGCTGCATTTTCTGGATGACACGTCAGAAGCCAGGCAGTCACTTTCCACTCTTCCGTCTACCCTTCCCTCCACCCTTACCTCCACCTCAGGTGAGCCATCCCTGGAAGATCCAGACCCTTCCTTGCTGGACGAAGTTGATGCGCCCAGCTGGAGCCAGGTATATTTTAGTTTCTAAAGTTAGGATTGCTCAAATATTAATGATGTAAAGTTCAATGTTTGAATTTCTTCCAAATCTAGGATTTCATCACAAATTAAATTAGATATAAGGATACAGTAGTTTCCACAAATGTGGCTCAAATCTTGGTGAACTGATGGAAAAATGATGGTGTCAAAATGATAGCCTTTTGTATTTCAAGACAAACGTATTTGCAAGTGAGAACTGTAAAATTGTTAGTGATTGATGATTTCAAAATATAGACATATTTTATTTATTGATTTCTTTGTTTTTTTACACAGGATGAGCTCACCCAGGAGGAGGCCGGGACCAGTGGTATGGAGGAGGAGGCCGGGACCAGCCACACACAGGAGCTAGCTGGGCCCAGCAGGAGTCGGACCGAAAGCCAGGTCCCTCCCCTCCGCCTAGCCAGCAAAAGGCCCAGGAGGATGACACGTACAGAGGAGGAGTCCTTGGCACTTATATGCCAAGCCACCCAAGTGCTGAGCAAACCCCCCAATCCTGAGGAGGCCTACGGTACTTATTTAGCAAGCAGGTTGTTAGAAATAGAGAAGGCACAGCGCAACTTGTGCGAAGCCATTTTTTTTTATGCCATTCAACGGGGTCTGAAGGGTGAGCTAACACCGACCACCAAACTGTATAACACAGACCCTACTGCTCCTCCTCCTCCTCCTACCACAAGTCCACCACCAGAGGCACAGCCTCCAGCGAAGCGTGGAGGGAAGGCTAGACGGAAGAGTCGGAAGTGACTGCCTGGCTTCAGTCTGCTCTGAAAGAAGACGCAGGCTGTTGTAGTACCACAGTCTGGGGACATAGATCTCATCTGCTGCTGTTCCTGGTCTTTGGGATTCTAGGACCATGTTGTGCTCCCTATTTACATGTTACACAGGTTCTGAATTTTGGTGGCCACTCACTTGATGTGTGCCTGGGGGACAAAAGTCTTCACAAACGTCAAAATTGTCTCCAGTGTTGCCTCCCTCTTGATTTAGTTTTGTTCTGACGAAAAAATAAATATTTATTATTTCCAAAAATATTGTATGTTTTTTTTTGTTATTTTGGCTTAAAAAACAGAGTTTATTTGTGAGTAAGCAGGTACATGTCAAAAGACTCTGGGGGTTATTTACAAAACACACGTTCATGTTAATATAAATATGCTAACTTCAAGTGCAATTTTTAAAGCACTGCAAGTGCACTTGGAAGTGCAGTCGCTGTAAATTTGAGGCTTAACATTTGAAATGAGGGGAAGCTCTGCTGATTTTGAACATGCAATCATGTGTAAGCTAAAATGCTGGTTTGGGTATCTATCTATCTATCTATCTATCTATCTATCTCTACTTACATAGTCCTGCTTGGCCAAAAAAAATGCAAGTCCATCTTGTTTCAAACCCCCCCCCCCCCCCACAAAAAAATAAAAAAATAATAATTTTTAACTGACAATAGTAGTTCCAAAAATATATAGTAATAGATAAATTCTATAATTAAAAAAAAAATATATATATATATATATATATATATATATATATATATATATATATTTTCGTGTTTTCGTTCTTTCGGATTCTCATTCCTTCTGACAATTTGTTTTCGTATGCATTTGTCAAAAGAGTTTTTCGTTCATTGGGGTGCTGAATTTTGTCTGAAAACAAATTCGGAATGAAGTAAATTGCACATATCTACTGCTTAGTGAAACACAGAAAAGGCAATGAACACAGTGGCATAAATATGGGAACCCCATGTATGGTCATAACGCCTACTGACCTGAGAACTAACATTGCATTGTACATATGAGTGCTTAGCAAAGAGTTCACTTCACAGCATTCTATACAATATGAATATAAATGTGAGATTCTGTTCCTATGGAATATACTGACCGGTCATCTTTCTTGTTTGTCATCTACATGTTCTCCTTTTCACAGAAGCACTGATGAGGAAGCCAGCTTTAAGAATGTATATGGGAGCAATGAGTGTTCTCTGCCCCCAGAGCTTGGATATCTCAGCTATAATGTAAACGCTATCATATTGTGACAGTTCAACATTTACACAGGCTGTGTAGTAGTAATCTATCAAGCAGATATTATCAGCTATCTCTAGTCTCCTACTGCCATAGTCATACAGCTCACATTGACTGTGTCATACAAAGTGGGCAGCTCAGTACTTAAGAAGCACATACAGTGCAAGCATACAATGTGTTGTACAGTACATTTCCATTTGAATACACTAATGGCTTAGACCAAAACAGTTACGGTTAAGCATTTGCAAATCATTATATGAAACAAGATATGAGAGATAGAATATAAAGGCTACCTGAGTGCTAATAATTCCACTATCCCCAAATGCTTCAAATCAATGTTAATATAATATGTTCTTTCTCAAGCTTTACAAGGCAAGACAAACTGTTTCTCTTTAGGACGGAAAAGACAGATCATTAGTCTGTAATCCTGACAGAGAGATGAAGTCATGCTCCTCTTATATGCTGAATTACTAGCCTCTAAAGTGCACACTGAGCAGAAATAAGTGTCTATCGAGCAAACTCTTTCTACACTTCACATTCATGAATAAAAAGTCAAAACAGATGGTCTTAGATATTTTAAATCAGCATGTAATTTTTAAAGTACATTGTAGAAGTCTATATGGTATGTAAAATAATCTATCTATCGATAGACAATATGTATACCTGTATACAATATATTATTATTATACACGATTTATATAGCGCCAACAGTTTACAATGTTACATAGTTAGTAAGGTTGAATAAAAACACCAGTCCATCCAGTTCAACCTGAGTGAGTGTCTACAATTGTCCCTATCCCTGTACATTGCACACTCACATTGGTCCCTACCCTCAAGGAGCCCAAAAGCCAAGGTCCCCATTCATATACTAGGGCCAATTTTGGACAGAAACCAATTAACCTACCTGCATGTCTTTGGAGTGTGGTAGGAAACCGGAGTACCCAGAGGAAACCCACGCAGGCACAGGGAGAACATGCAAACTTGAGGCAGGTAGTGTCGTGGTTGGGATTCAAACCAGCGACCCTTTTTACTGCTAGGTGAGAGTGCTAACAACTACACCACTGTGCCACCGAAATGTATAGGGGGGGACAACACAATTACAGTACAGTTCAATGCAAAAGGTACAGGAGGGCCCTGCTTGTAGGGAGGGGGTGGTGGTACAAAAGGTAATAGCTGAAGAGAATGATTTGATGGGGGTGGCTCGGGGACAGTTGTTAGGTGGGTTTGGGATAGGCTTCCCTGAATAAATTCATTTTCAGGGATCTCCTAAAGGTGCACAGGGTAGGGGCTGATCAGACAGACTGGGACAGGGAGTTCCAGAGGATGGGAGAGGCTCTGGAGAAGTCTTGAAGGTGAGTATGGGAGGAGGTAATAATGAAGCTAGAAAGCAGGAGGTCCTGGGATGAGCAGAGGGGACGATTTGGGCGATATCTGCAGATGAGGTTGGTGATGTAGATGGAGGCAATGGTGTCATTAGTCATCAAGGGTCGAATTCTCAAGATATTGGGGAGGTGAAGGTGGCAGGATTTTGCCAGTGATTGGATATGGGGACTGAAGGAGAGGTCAGAGTCAAGGATTACACCCAGGACCCTGGCATGTGTGGAGGGACCAATGGTTGTGTTGTTGATATTAATGTTGAAGTCACAGGGGGGGGTGGCGATCGTGAAGGAGGAAATATAACAACGTCAGTTTTAGAAAGATTGAGTTTGAGGAAGTGGTGTGACATCCATACTGATATGTCATTCAGTAAGTTTGAGATCTGTGAGGAGATCGAGGGGGTAAGTTGAGGAGTGGAGAGATAGATCTGGGTGTCGTCGGCATAGAGGTGGTCTTGGAAACCATGGGAAGTTATCAACTGGCCCAGGGAAGAGGTATAGAGCGAGAATAGGAGGGGCCCAAGGGCGGAATCTTGGGGTACCCCAACAGAAAGAGGAAGGGGAGCTGAGGAGATGGAGTTGTAAGTGACACTTAGAGTGCACTGAGATAGGTAGGAGGAGAACCAGGATAAAGCAGAATCGTGGAGGTCAAGGGAGTGTAATTTGCTGAGGAGGAGCAGGTGGTCAACTTTGTCAAAGGCAGCAGAGAGGTCTAAAAGTATGGAGTAGTGGCCATTGGTTTTAGCAGTTAGTAGGTCATTGGTGAGTTTTAGTAAGGCAGTTTCAGTAGAATGTTGTGGGCGGAAGCCAGACTGTAGGTGGTCGAGAAAGTCGAGAAAGTTGTTAGTGACTCATTTGGTCATGGACAAGGCGTTCAATGAGCTTGGAGGCAAATGGGAGCAGGGGGATGGGTCTTAAGTTGTTCAAACAGGTGGGGTCTAGTGAGGGTTTTTTGAGTATGGGGGTAACCAGTGCATGTTTGAGTGGGGGAGGAGAGGTGCCGGAGGAGAGGGAGAGGTTGAAGATGTGGGTTAGGGAGTTGAGGATAGAGTGGGAAGATGGTTGCAGCGGTTGTGAGGGGACAGGGTCCAGGGAACAGGTAGTGAGGTGGGACATGAAGTTTATTAACTTCATCTGTGGTAACTGGGCAAAAGGAGGAGCATATTGAGTGTGGTGTTGGACCTGTTGTGTTGGGTAGGGGAGGAAGGTGAATGCTGGATATCTCCTTGTGAATTGTGTCGATTGTGCTGTTGAAATGGCTGGCAATCTGTTGAACGGTAAGCAAGTTGGTGGGTAGGGACAGTGGGGGGGTGAAGTAAGGAATTAACGGTAGAAAAGAGTTGACAAGGTTTGGATGAGAGGGTTTTGATGAGAGTGTTGTAATAGGTTTGTTTAGCAGTGTGTATTTGAGAAGGGCAGATTTGTAGAGGGTAAAGTCTTGCAGGGACTTAGATTTACGCCATGCTCCCTCAAGAGCACAGCTGTATCTCTTGAGACTTCTGGTGTCGTCTGTTTGCCAGGGTTGTGGCAGACAGGGCCTGGTTCTGCGTGTAGAAAGAGGAGCAAGTACGTCTAGGGAGGTTGACAGCGTGTTGTTGTAGATGGAAGTGGTTAGGTCTGGGTAGGAAAGGGGTGCGGTTTTGTCATAAAGGCCATCAGTAGCAGAGTGAAGAAGGGAAGGGTTGAGGTTGCAAAGGTTTCTGCTGATAGTGGTTACTGGGTTGGCAGCATGGGATGTAGGAGACAAGGAGAGAGTGAAACAGATAAGGTTGTGATCAGAGAGAGGAAAGGGTGTGTTAGAGAGATTGCAGGGAGTGCAGCGATGGGAGAATACAAGGTCGAGAGTGCTACCGTTGGAGTGAGTGGTGGTTTGCGTCCATTGTGTTAGGTTAAAAGAGGAGGTTAGGTTGAGTAGTTTAGAAGTGGTAGCAGTATTAACATTGATTGAAATGTTAAAGTCACCTAGGATGATGGCAGGCACTTCAGATTAAACAAAATAGGGTAGCCATGCAGAGAAGTCATCCAGAAAGCGTGACACTGCTCCATGAGGTTGATAACTAACTGCGACCCTCAGAGAAAAGTCGAATACAGTGCATTTCAAAAGAGCAGGGGGAAGAGAGGGAGGTGTGGGAAGTACCTGGAAGGTGCATTGTGGGGAGAGAAGTCCGATACTACCTCCTTTTCATCCACTGGGTCTGGTGGAGTGAGTCCAAAGGAGGCCACTGTGGGACAGGGCAGCTGGAGAGGTAGTGTAGAATTTGAGAAGAGATTTGGAGAGAAAAAGGTCATTGACAGAGGCTAGTTTGGTGAAGAATGAGCAGGCATTCCAGAGGGCACATGAAAGAGGGGGGCCGACTTGTGGAATCAGGGGAATTGGGATGAGAAAGTGGGAGTTACGCTTCCTGAAGCTTCCTGATGACGCTGAAATGCGAAACGCGTAGGAGTTGTGGGAGACATACGGTCCTTGAATACAAGCCAGGAACAGGTCGGCCCAGTGGAGGGAGACTAACACCACCTGCGGAACATCAGTGGCTTGCCCGATTTTAGAATGGTTTTCTCATTGCTGGAAAGGCTTGGTGTCGGGCAATAGACACATTGAAATGTGAGTGCAATACGTTTTTTATTGATTTTTCCATTAAAGTCAAAACAGTTTTACACTATATTGGTTCCATTTAATTTTGTATGAATATATGGACGTTGAGGAATTGCTAACGGGAGGAATGCGTTGTGGATTGGTTATCCGTTGAATGAACCGAAGGCTTACTGATTGGGGACATCTGGTGAGTGGCCATTCTGCCTGGTGACGGTGGCACAGTTTTGGTTATTTTAGTTGACACAAGTGGACTTTTGATTAGAAGATGATCGGTGATTAAGACGGCACAGTTGGAGCAATCGAATTAAAATATCGCACAATAAGGACGCTATATTTTTTGCAATTATAAATTAATGTCTTTTGTATATATTTTGGATAATATGGGGGCACAGTGATTATTTAGTGAATATAAGTATTATTAAGCATACCCTATTGAGAAGGGGGTAGTATAAATAGTGAGTGGGAGGCGCAATCCCCTAAAGATATATATATATATACATCATTCACTTACCCTGGTTTTTCTGGGGGGGGACTAAGACTGGGATTGCAGTGGACCCTCAAGCACAGCAAGGGGGATGTTGAGCGCCGGTACAACTTGGTATTTTTAGAGTGACTTTGTGTTGTAGGGCAGATCAATGCACTTACCAGAGGGTATGAAGAGGAGTCAGGTGGGAAAATCGCAAACAGGTAGAGCAACTTTGTGTTGCAGGGAAGATCAGTGCAGTTACCTGAAAGAGTAGAGCAGAGAAGGCATGGCGAGGAGATGGTGAAGCTGACAGGTGGTTTTGTTAGAAGAAGAAGTGCCCATGTACAAGTGCCAAACACTTGTTGCCGGCGTGACACTTTGTGCAGCAGTGACCAGCCTAAACCCTCGCATATGTATAAATATATGTATATTATATATATATATATATATATATATATATATATATATATATATTTTTTTTTTTTTTTTTATTTATATATATGTATATATATGTATATATATGTATATATGTATATATTAGTCATGATTATTATAATACACTATCTCACAAAGGTGAGTACACCCCTCACATTTTTGTAAATATTTTATTATATCTTTTCATGTGACAACACTGAAGAAATAAAACTTTGCTACAATGTAAAGTACACTCGAGCTTGTATAACAGTGTACATTTGCTGTCCCATCAAAATAACTCAACACACAGCCATTATTGTCTAAACCACTGGCAACAAAAGTGAGTACACCCCTAAGTTAAAATGTCCAAATTGGGCCCAATTAGCCATTTTTCCTCCCCGGTGTCATGTGACTCGTTAGTGTTACAAGGTCTCAGGTGTGTTAAATCTGGTGTTATCGCTCTCACACTCTCATACTGGTCACTAGAAGTTCAACAAGGCACATAATGGCAAAGAACTCTCTGAAGATCTGAAAAAAAGAATTGTTGCTCTACATGAAGATGGCCTAGGCCAGTGATGGCGAACCTTGGCACCCCAGATGTTTTGGAACTACATTTCCCATGATGCTCCTGCACTATGCAGTGTAGTTGAGCATCATGGGAAATGTAGTTCCAAAACATCTGGGGTGCCAAGGTTCACCATCACTGGCCTAGGCTATAAGAAGATTGCCAAGACCCTGAAACTGAGCTGCAGCACAGTGGCCAAGAGCATACAGTACTTTAACAGAACAGGTTCCAAACAGAACAAGCCTCCCCATGGTCGACCAAAGAAGTTGAGTGCACGTGCTCAGAGTCATATCCAGAGGTTGTCTTTGGGAAATAGATGTATGAGTGCTGCCAACATTGCTGCAGAGGTTGAAGGGGTGAGGGGGTCAGCCTGTCAGTACTCAGATCATACGCCACACACTGCATCAAATTGGTCTGCATGAATGTCATCCCAGAAGGAAGCCTCTTCTAAAGATGATGCACAAGAAATCGTGCAAACAGTTTGCTGAAGACAAGCAGACTAAGGACATGGATTACTATAACCATGTTAAACTTATTTGGTTCAGATGGTGTCAAGCGTGTGTGGCGGCAACCAGGTGAGGAGTACAAAGACAAGTGTGTCTTGCCTACAGTTAAACATGGTGGTGGGAGTGCCATGGTCTGGGGCTGCATGAGTGCTGCTGACACTGGGGAGCTGCAGTTCATTGAGGGAACCATGAATGCCAATATGTACTGTGACATACTGAAGCAGAGCAAGATCCCCTCCCTTCAGATACTGGGCCACAGAGCAGGATTCGCACATGAAAACAACCTCAAACACACCTCCAAGATGACCACTGCCTTGCTAAAGTGTCAGAAACCATGAATCAGACTGAGACATAAGTACAATTAAATCACACTTTTTTATTAATAAAAATAAAAAGGTAAATAGAAAAAGCGTAGGCAAGCATAGCCAGAGTCCAGTAACCAGATCGGGTAGTCAACCAGGCCAGAAGTCAGGGATCCAAGTAGAGCAACAGCAAGCAGGATAAGGAGCCAGAAGGGATGTACGCAAGCCAGTCTTTAAACAAACTGCAGGAGATGGTTTCTAGTGATGTGACCAAGGCGAAGGCAGAAGTGAGGTGAGCTGGAAGGCTTTAAGTAGGCAGGTCAGACAAGCATCATCAGGAACAGCTGGTAACTGTGGAGAGAGAAGAGAGCTGGCAATTAGCCGACAGCTGAGCGGCCAGCCCAGAGAAGGAAGGACTAAGCCAGCCCTGACATAAAGAAGCTGAGTGTAAAGGTGATGGACTGGCCAAGCATGTCTTCAGACCTAAACCCTATTGAGCATCTGTGTGGCATCCTCAAATGCAAGGTGGAGGAGCGCAAGGTCTCTAACATCCACCAGCTCTGTGATGTAATCATGGAGGAATGGAAGAGGACTCCAGTGGCGCCTTATTAAGCTCTGATGAGCTCCATCAAGAGGGTTAAGGCAGTGCTGGAAAATAATGGTGGCCACAAAAATATTGACACTTTGGTCCCTATTTGTACACTTTTTTCCTTAGAGGTGTACTCACTTTTGTTGTCAGCGGTTTAGACATTAATGGCTGTGTGTTGAGTTATAATGAGGGGACAGCAAATTTACAATGTTATACAAAGCTGTACACTCACTACTTTACATTGTAGCAAAGTGTCAATTCTTCAGTGTTGTCACAGGAAAAGATAGAATAAAATATTTACAAAAATGTGAGGGGTGTACTCACTTTTGTGAAATACTGTATATAACACTTTGAAAATAAAATAAAGCAAATATATTAAAAAGAAAAATGATAAAAAACATGCTAATTATCCACTTCCCACCCAGCCTATTTTAAAATGATGGTAGGGTGGGAGCTTCTTAATCCTGAGTGGAGGTCATATGATGGCCTCCCAGTAAAGTGCCTTGCGTGTGCAGTGGCATGACCTGCTACCACTGTGTCTATCAGATACAGGGGAACAGGCTGATCAGCACCAGGGCACTGTGATTGGCACAAACCATGTGATCGCTGTGTCTGCACACAGCGATCACTTGCTCACAAATAAGCAAATAAGCAACTGCCATGATTGGCTTTTATTCATGACAGCTTGCTTAGAATTTTTGTAAATGATCGCAGTGATCACATGGTGTATAGGGTCAATTACGGTTGCCCTGTGCAATGTGGTAGCTGTGGCCAATTACAGCATCGCAATAGTAAACAAGAGTCATGAATGTGTGCCCATTGTGACAATGAAATGTTTGCTGTTGTAACATGCAATCACAGTGTAAAAAAAAAACACCACACCAGGCCAGTACCGTTGATTTACTGATGGAAAATAGACTGTGCAATCTGCAAAGTGCAGCTGTACTCTTCAAGAGCAGTTGCCCCAGAGCATAGTAAATGAGGTAAAGCTTCACTTTGTAAAGATACCCAATCACATGCAAGGAAACTTTTAAAAAACACCAATTTTAGTTGCACATGATTGGATGATGGAAGTAAGCTCAGCTTCTGTTCATTTACTAAGCTCTAGATCAACTGCTCTTTCAGAGTGCAACTGCACTTTGCAAAGTGCACAGCCTATTTGCCTTAAGTAAATCAACCCCTAAGTCTCTTTCTGCGCCTGAAATAACCCATCTGCACATCCCACAGACCCTTTCCCTTGCTTGGTTTATAGGAACTGGGATTTCTATGGGTGATGATTCACTAAGCTATACTGCCTGACCACTCATAAAGAGGTAACCATTACAGTACATTGGTTTTGATTCAATTCATGACTTTGTGTGACAATGTCTATGTATATAATCAGTCCAAAGACTGAGAAAATCTTGCACATGTGGTATCCCCATATTCAGGAGGAGTAGCAGAATGTGTTTTGGGTTATAATACTGTAAGTATGTCTATGCTGTGTGTTAGAAATATCTTATTAATTGACAACTTTGTGTTAAAAAATATTTTTTATTTTTGCATTTTCCAAAAACTTGTGGCAAAAAAATGACATTTTCAAAAGACTCATTATAACTCTTAGAAAATGTCTTGGAGTGTTTTTTTTTTTTTCAAACTGAGGTCATTTTGTGGATGTTTCTATGGTCCTGGTGCTCCCTGGACTCCAAATATATGATAGGTATTCAGGAAATTAGACGCATAATGTATGTGTAATTTATGCTCCTTGAAATCCTAAAGGTGTTTTTTAGAATTTGGGCACCTCTATGCATCTAGACACAGATTGTCACACACAGTAGTATCCCCATACTTAGAAGGCATAGCAGAATGTGCTTTGGGGTATAATTATAAGTATGCCTATGCTGTGTCAGACATAACTTGTCAAAATCACAACTTTGTGAAAAAAAAATATTTTTATTTTTCCAAAAAGAGCTGTCAGTCACTTGCTCTCTGCTCACTGAGGATCAAGAACTGAGAGATCAGTGGTCTTTCATTTGGTTCTTTGTCTAAGACGCGACAGGGAATAGATGTAGCATCAGATCAATGCCAAATCCAACTAAGTGAGTATGTATATCAATTTTTTTTCAAACCTCATACTTCTCTTTTAAAGCAGTCAGTGTGTAAAGGGCATATTAACATATAGATGCATTAAATTTGTGGAGAACAAATTGGACAACAAATTGGATGGAAAGTAGTGCATCCAATTATTTACTATTATTTATTATGATGATCTACTATAGTACCATTTCTCTCAAAGCACCGTACAAAGTATGTCACACAACAAACAAAACATTTACAACCATACATGATAAAGAAAATAATCTGTTGATGTTTACAGTCAAGTGTGATAAAGAATAAAAGCAAAAAGTTAAGAAATAATAAGCAGATATAAGGTAACATTTTTTGCCTTGCAAATATTGAAGGCGAACCCAGAGTCTTGTGAACGATTGAGGAAAATATTTCAGACCAGATTTATTTTCTTTACATGAAGGGGTAGGTTTTACAGTGTTTGGAGGTTTGGAGTAAATAGTATTCCAGACAATAGGAGTTCTAAATTTCAGCTGTAATCTCCAGGTAAATGAAAGTTAATAGAGGATCTAGGGAAGAAAATGGGATTTTTATATACAGCTTACCTGTAAAATCCTTTTCTTGAGAGTACATCACGGGACACAGGAGCTTCATTACATAGTGGGTTATATAGGCACCTCTGGTGATTGGACACTGGTTGACCCCAATTAAGGAGAATTCCTCCCCTATATAACCCCTCCCATCTGGGAGGCACCTCAGTTTTGTAGCAAAGCAATAAGAAACCACGTAAAACCCAAGAGGGGCGGGAGCTCTGTGTCCCGTGATGTACTCTCAAGAAAATGATTTTACAGGTAAGCTGTATATAAAAATCCCATTTTCTTGATCATACATCACGGGACACAGGAGCTTCATTACATAGTGGGATGTCCCATAGCAATGCTCAGATTGAGGGGAGGGAGACACAGATCATAAATATAGACCGACAGGGAACGGAGGACCTAAACTGCAGCCTGCAGTACACTGTGCCCGAAGGCGATATACTCTTGCCCTCTGACATCCACCTGATAGAATCTGGTGAATGTGTGGACTGATGACCAAGTTGCAGCCTTACAGATCTGAGCCAGGGAGGCCTGGTGATGCACTGCCCAAGAAGCACTAACAGCCCTAGTAGAGTGCGCCTTCACCCGAAAAGGAGGAATCTTCCCCTTTAAACCATAGGCCTGAGAAATAACTTGTCTGATCCACCTTGAGAGAGTGGACTTTGACGCCGCCTGGCCCTTTCTAGGGCCTTTCGGCAGAATAAATAAGCAATCAGTTTTCATTATCTGGGTAGTTGCCTGAAGATAAATACTGATTGCTCTAACCACATCCAAAGTGTGTAAAGATTCTTCTTCTGTGGACTGAGGGTCCGGAAAAAAGGATGGTAGGATTACATCCTGATTCAAATGGAAACCCGAAACCACCTTAGGTAGAAAGGACCTGTTGGGACGCATGACCACCCGGTCCTTATGGATAATTAAATATGGCTCCTTGCTGGAAAGAGCTGCCAACTCTGATACTCTTCTAGCCGTAGATATGGCTACCAAGAAGACCAGATTTTTAGTCAGGAGAACTAAAGAAGCCAGATGCAAAGGTTCAAATGGTTGCCCCTGTAAGGCCGAGAGAACCAAATTCAGATCCCATGGGCATACCGGAGGTTTAACGGACCCGAAAGGCCACGGTCTCTCAGAATGTGGGTCTCAGCAGCCAAACCGTCAAATTCAGACTGCGTAAAGCAGGATGGTAGATTGGACCCTGTGAGAGCAGATCTGGCCGGAGAGGGAGGGTCCATGGCCTGCCTACTGCCAACTTCATGATTTCCGCGTACCATAGTCGCCTGGGCCAAGCCGAGGCCACCAAAAGGACCGACTTTGTCTCCCTCTTGACTCTTCCCAGGAACCGCGACAGAAGCGGGCTCGGGGGAAGGCATAGATCAGATTGTACTGATCCCAGGGAACTGTCAGAGCATCTGACCCCTGAGCAAGTGCATCTCTTGTCCTTGACACAAACTTGTCCAGTTTCCTGTTGAACCTGGATGCAAACAGATCTACGTCCGGAGTACCCCACTTGTGACATATGTTCTGAAACACGTCGGGGTGCAGAGCCCATTCTCCTGGGCACAACTGCTGGCGGCTGAGAAAATCCGCCTGCCAATTTTCCACTCCTGGAATGAAGACTGCAGAAAGACATGGAACATGCTTTTCTGCCCAGACAAGTATGCGATTCATCTCTTTTTGGGCCCCCAGACTTCTGGTACCGCCCTGGTGATTGATATAAGCCACTGCTGTGGCATTGTCGGACTGAACCCGAACCGGGAAACCTCGCAGTCTGTAAGACTACTCTATGAGCGCCATGTAAACTGCCCGGATCTCCAAGATATTTATGGGCAGTAGTTTCTCGGTCGCAGACCATTTCCCCTGCGAGCATGTTTCCTCCAATACAGCTCCCTAGCCTGTCAGGCTGGCATCTGTTGTGATAATCTTCCATGGAAGAGGAAGAAAAGTTTTGCCCTTCAGCAAATTCTTGGTTTGTAACCACCAGACAAGACTCTTGCGTGTCCCTGGGGATAGACGCATAGGAAGATCCAAGGATTGGGGCTTCCTGTTCTAAGCCGCAAGGATGCATCTTTGCAGAGGCCTTGAGTGGAACTGGGCGAATGGGACGGCCTCGAAGGAGGCGACCATTTTCCCTAACAGTCTCATGCACAACCGAATGGGGGAAGATCTTCTGCCCAGAATCAGGCGCACCAGATCCCCAATGGCCACGGCTTTTAGCCTTGGAAGAAACACCCTGCCCTGAGCGGTGTCGATGATCATACCCAGGTATTCCAACCTGGTGGCCGGTTGTAGGGACGACTTTTTTAGGTTTATGATCCAACCTAGGCGTTCTAGGTGTTCTAGCGTTTTGGTGACGCTGTGACTTAGGAACGCTGCTGTTTTCTCCATGAGAAGCAAGTCGTCTAGATAAGCCATGACGGCTATGCCCTGAGCTCTTAGGTTTGCTAAGAGAGGGTCCAGAATCTTTGTGAAGACTCGAAGGGGCCGTAGCAAGCCTGAACGGCAAGGCCACAAATTGAAAATGGCGCCGCTCTACCGCGAACCTTAGAAATTTTTGGTGTGCGGAAAAAAATTGGCACATGGAGATATGCATCCTTGATATCTATTGATGCCATGAATTCTCCCCCTTGCAGGGAGAAAACCACAGTGCGGATTGACTGCATTCGGAAGGACCGGATGTGTAAAAACCGGTTCAGATCCTTCAGATCCAGGATAGGTCTGACACTTCCATTTGGTTTTGGAACGGTGAAGAGATTTGAGTAAAACCCCGAACCCTGTTCTTTCGGGTTCACTTCTACTATCACCCCCTGGCCAGAAATAGCGGTTTTTGCTTTACTGGATCCCTGGGGATCCTTGACCTTAGGAAACGAGAAGGTGGAATCTCCTGAAACTCTAGCTTATAGCCCAGAGATACTGAAGAGATCACCCACTTGTCCTGGATCTCTTCCCACCAGGCTCCTGCAAACTGCCGGAGCCTTCCCCCCACTCTGCCGAGCGGGGGCGCCCCTTCACAAGGAAGCTTTTGGGCTCTGCTTGGCAGGCTTTCGCCCCCAAGTCTTTTTCTGCCCCTGGGCTCAGCCTTGAGCCTTTCTAGTAGAGGAGGACTGAGAAGGCCGTCGCCACTGCTTAGAGCTTGATGCTTCGGGAGAGAGAGCACGCCTGAATGAAGGACGCTTGCTCCTTTTGACTGGAAGGAGAGTAGATTTACCCCCTGAAATATTTTGGACGAATTTATCTAATTCTTCTCCAAACAAACGTTCCCCTTTAAACGGGAACCCAATCAAATGCTTCTTGCATGACAGCTCAGCTGCCCAATTCTTTAGCCATAGAGCCCTTCGCATGTGAACCAACATGAGAGACAAACGTGATGCTTGTTGGACGGAATCCAAAATCGCATCAATTATGAAACACAGAATGTGAGGCAATTCTGCATAATTTTCTACTTCCTCACTGGGAAGGAGCCCAAGCATCTGCTTAACCTGTTCCTTGAGGAACTGACACAACCCCACGGCTGCGACTGTAGGTTGCACCACAGTGCCAGCCATGGAAAAGGAGGCTTTTAATAAGGTTTCCAGCTTTTTATCAGTTGGATCCTTGAATACCTGCGCATTATCCAATGGACAAGTCAGGTTTTTATTCACACAAGAAACAGCCGCATCGACAGATGGGACCCCCCACTTCTTGGTGAAACTTTCCTCCACAGGATAATGCATAGAAAACCTTTTAGGAGGAGCAAACAGTTTATCGGGATGTCCCCAATCCTCATACATCAATTCATCCATTAAGGGATGAATTGGGAAGGAATAGGCAGTCTGTGGGGCTTTCCTGACTCCCAGGGAAGAAACAGAGGATGTAGCGACTTCAGCAGCAGGCATTCTGAATGTGGTACGCACCAATTCAGTATAATACTGCACCTGCTTTCTGAGTGCCTGGGAGGAGGGGACTATCTCCTCTTCCTCTGACTCATCCGACTGCTCATGATCCCTATCCCAAGATAGGGATCCCTCCTCATTTTCAGAAGAATCATCTGAGAGAGGGATTTCAGCAGAGGGAGGGGATCTACCCCTTTTCCTGCTATCTTTCAGGGAAGCAGAAATAAAATTCATGATTCTCCCTTCAAAACCCTCCAATGTAGCCCTAAGCGAGTCCGCAGTGACATAAACTGGGGCTGCGACATTAGGAGAGGCTGCAAAACCTGACAGGGGCACTGACTCGTCTTGAGAGGCTGGCTCCAGTCTTGCAGGGGGGGATGGTAACTTACAGGCACTTTTGGAACCCCTGAACCTAGGCGGTGATTTACCAATGCCTTTTCTACCTCCCCCTGAGACCCTCTTACGGGGAGACATAGTCCTAAGCTACAAAGCAGAGGTACTAGTACAAGTGCAATCACTGTTGTGCTTAAAGTCTCACAATAATATATATGCTTAAACTGCACAACCTGATGCTGAGTAGGTGTCTAAGGTTTGCCTGGATCCAATCCCCACGGATGCTTACTGCCCACAGCTCCTGTGTCTCCAATTACAGCCCCCTGACGCTCTGGGCTTTTTAAAATTGCCGCCTGGCGCCTGCGCAGTACAGCGCCGTGCACACTGACGTGCACGGCTCGCAACCACACCCCCCCTCCTCCATTAGGCCGGGAATGCGCCCGGCGCATGTTCACGCGCCCGCGCGCGTGCACGAGGACCGCGGGATCCAGGGGGGGGGAGAACCCAAACGGAGCTGTGTGGGACCCCCGAACTACGTGGGACCCCTGTTTACCTTGTTGTGGCAGGGACTGCAATGGAGACGTGAGTCAGCTGGAGAACCAGGCTTCACTGAGCGTGTGTATTGAAAGGCATGTAAGTATGCATCAGGCTGCTCTTACTCCCTCTAGTGGTGGAAACCAGGTAAGACATACAACTACTCATAATGAAGAAATCCATTCATATATTTATATATACAGGATTAACTTCCCTTACCTGTCCTCGCCGCAGGAATTGCTGAACCAGACAAATTCCAGCCTTCACCCATCACGGCGGGTATTGTTAGCCAACCTTCAGGTTTATCTGGGGCTCTTTCTCAGAAGAACCTCCTACCTGGGCCATGTAGAAAGCTCTGCCAGAAACTTTCGTGCGCTCTGTATAAACAGTACACCAAGTCTGGTTTTCCCAGAGCCCAGTCTTCCAATGGAGAGGACTTACAGGCAAAACCTCGCTTCTTCGGCTGACGAGGCCCGGGTACCATACCATCTTGGGAGTCAAATATCGGCCCGAGGTATGGATCCGGTTTGTTGTAGCCCTTAGGCCCTCGCAGGGACCTGCATAGAGCTAAAGTTTTACGTGACCACCACCATAGACACTGGCGAAAAAACTGAGGTGCCTCCCAGATGGGAGGGGTTATATAGGGGAGGAATTCTCCTTAATTGGGGTCAACCAGTGTCCAATCACCAGAGGTGCCTATATAACCCACTATGTAATGAAGCTCCTGTGTCCCGTGATGTATGATCAAGAAAGTAGGATTTGAGGAGCAAGAATAAAGGTCCATGGGTTGAACAGAATGGTAAATGATAGATTGAATTGGTGCTAGTCTATTTATCAGTAGGCTATAGATAAAAGCAAGCCAAGATAATATGAAGGTATGCAACGTCATATTAATTGTGTCATGTGGGAAAGTTGTTTAGTTATAAATGTTGTTTGAATAAAGGAAATGAAAGACCAGTAGAAAAGTATAGAATAAATGAGAAGTTAGGATGAGAATTAGAAGGAGGGCAAAAGCATTTGGGCACGACAGCATCTGCATGTGGTTGTCCCTCCCTTCATGTTTAAATTTTTTTTTCAAAAATCAAAAGGTGCTGTACCCTTAAATATTTTAAAAGGGGCCTAGACGGGAACAGCGAGATTTAGGCAGGAATGAGAAGTATCACACGACCTTTGGAATATTCAGGAAGGTTACATGATACTGAAGAAAGTTCTGGAAACACAGTGATCATTATATAAAGGAGTCCCACTATGCAGCGCATACTAGTTCATTATGAAATACTTACCTTAGAACGAGGCGTCGGTATCTAATCCCGGTACACGCCGAGGGAGCTGACATTTTGCCCTTCGGGTTCGCAGCTGTGGTGCTGTGAGCGACCGGCGTCACTCCCGCGCATGCATGTGGGAGTATTCTTCCTGACAAGGTCTGGCAGCATCTGCCGGACTTCAGCCGGACATTCACAGTGCATGTGCAGATATTCATTTTACCAACAGGTAAGCCTTATTATAGGCTTACTAATTATTATTATTAATAATTAGGGTATACAACCACTTTAACAAAGTAAAAGTGTTTAAAGGCTGTGCACATACTTATTACAATAAAAAATAATAATAAATAAACGATTTTTATTACATTTTTTTACTTTTTTGTACCTTTTTTTTCTTTTTTTAAAAAATTTTCCTTTTTCATTCTGTCATCAGAGTAGTTCAGTGTCATCATAGTGACACTGTACTACTCTGGGGAGTTGTGGTGGGGGTGGTGATCAGGATTTTTTTTTACACTATGATTGCTTGTTACCGTGATGGCCACTGTAACAGTGATTGTTTGAACTGTCATGAATGGCTTTTTTCAGTGAAATACAATGTAATTTAGATTTCATTCTGTCCAGTACCAGTATATTTTTGGATATTTAATTGGAATAATGCTCTCCAACTTGTATTTCTTTATGTTAAACCTGGCTGGTCTCTCCCTCTTAAATTGCAGCCTTGTGGTAATGTACAATATTTCTGTCTTAAAAATAATTCACTGTAATAAGTGCTTTAGCAGTCCCACTATTGTTATTCGTTTTTTTATTTATTAATCATAATCATGATCATAGTTTTTTTTTATTCCATACGTTTTTTGGCTCTGCGTAACTTCTGCATACTTTCATCTATTAAAGCCATTCAACTTTTAAAATGTTCAGCTCTTTCAGCTGATGTGTGCTCTTCTTCAACTTTTTTCTACTATTTATACTTTTTAAAATATTAAACTATTTAACGTATTAAACATTTAAAATATTAAACTTTTTAACCCTTTTTTAACATTGAAGTCAAAGAGAGCATGCTTAAAATCCATAAAACAACAAAAATTTTGAAAAAATTCTATATTTTTTACTTTTTGCTATAATAAATATCCCCAAAAAATATATAAATTTTTTTTTTTCCTCAGTATAGGCTGGCAGCGCGCGCAACCCATGGCTGGGCGGCGCACACGGGACCCACGACTGGGCACTTAAAGAGCAACGTACCTGTACGTTGATGTGCCCAGCCGTGCCATTCTGCCGACGTAATGTGCAGGAGGCAGTCCTTAAGCAGTTAAAATGTTCACAAAATATTCAGCTATCTGGCTATATCTTTTCAGTTTGATATCTTTTACAGTTTTTGTGAAAAAGCTGTTTAAGAATAGTGATCATTTCATTAAATTTCATTAAATTTAAGGCATCCAGGCTTTTGTTGTCTGTTTTGTTTCCATGGTTACCAAAGCTTCTTATACACAGTGATGGGCAGTAGGAGAGAGCACAGACACACCATGTACTGATTTATAATAGAGAAATATGATGGGCAGTTTTGATGGGGCAGTTTTGATGCTATTCAGTATTCCCACGCATTTTCTCCAGGAAATGCATTTTCTAGTTTATATTAATAATTTGTAATTTTGTTCAATCTATATATTTTTTTTTTTTTTTTGCTGGCAGTGTGTTCAAGAACTGTGTCTATTGTTCCAGTGTCTCACTGCATTCTTTAAAACCCTCCCCCCAAAAATGAAAGCACTCCACAGCAAAAACGAAAAAAAAGAATAAAACTCCACACACCCTCACTCCACTTCATTGAAATATTTCTCAGTTATAGGCCCGGTCTAAAAAGACACATACAACAGGCAGACTATTAACTAGAATTCATGTAGGGGCACCTTTAGCCAGGGATCCAACATGGACACCCAATCGTTAATAAATGTTAAACCCCAAAAAGTACGTTATTACCATGCCAATACTGATTCACAGAATTACTCCTCTGTGTTGAAGGCTTTCTGACATGACATGTGTAGCAGAGCAGATTAATACCTCGAGTGTATGTTGAGCCAGTCTGTGAACCTGGCTGGACACACCAAAGTTTAATAATGTGATTGATTGTAAGGGTTTTGTCTACAGCCTTGCTACCTATTTTGTTTGGACAGGGTAGGAATGGCTTCACAACAAAAAATGGCCTAAAACAAATGAATTATTGAAATTTAAATTGATAAACAAATGTTACTCTTAAAGTATTGTTATAAATAAAAGCAGAAAAATACTGTTGGCAGGTGGGAAATTGAGAGGGTCTGGACCAGTGTTTGTATCTCATCTATAGCAAATGTCATGTTTCTGCCCTTTCTATTCTTGAATAAGGCGCCCTTATCTGGTTCTGTGTGTGTTTAAGAAATTATTTTGTATAACATTAGAGACATCCCTATCTTTACTCTCACCTACAAGGTGTGATTTCTTGAAATAAAAAAACAGAGGGAAGAAAGAGAGGGTTCTTTGGCACACACCTTTGGCACAGAAGTGTCCGGTAAAGGGCATCTTTGCCTGTTTCAGCAACAAAGGGTAAACCAAGGCCACCTTGTGGGAGGGTGACCAGCTATTTTCATATTCCCACCATTTATGCCTACACATTGAAGGTGGAACAGCCATCATCAGGAAATGTTTCAAAAAGGTTCTACGCTACCTGAGAGTAGGGCACTTTGTACTCCCTCTTTAATGGTGACATAGATCCTTTTAAGATTTTCCCCTTCAGGTAGAAGTGCATGTCCCCACTTAAAGAGGTGGGATGGGTGGAGAGTAAAGTGATCTCATGCTGACAGGGATGGGGGGGAGTCACTGTCAGAGGAGAGGCAAGAGTTGCAGATGAAGGAGACACGTAAACTGACCACAGTAATCATGGCTCAGTGGTTATGATTATCATGGTAAGCAGTGGCGGGGGACAGAGGAACTGGCAGGAATAACCAGGTTTATTAACAGCTAGGACAAGAAGCACACACACACTGTGCTGGTATTCATGGCTTAAAGGAACAGGATCCTTGTTTTGTTTTTTAGGCTTACAAACACTTTAAAGCTACCTCCTTACTGCCATCATCACAACACTTTTTCTCACCTCCAGAACCTAAACCTTCCCCTTCTTTTTTACCATTTGCATCCTATCCCTCCTGCTCATATTGCTCTTCATCTGCTAGCTGTGAGACAACAGGACATTTTCCTCCTCTTCCTGCTGCTGTACCTTCTGCAACCAGTGTATAACACCACACAGAGTGTGTTCCAGCAGGAACACCACTGGGATTGTATCGCTATTCCCCCACTTCATCGGGGCTCACCATTCTGGTCACCACTTCAAATGATCACAAGATCTTACTTACATTCTGAATCAAGGGCCACTGTCTTGGGGATAGTCTGGTGCTTCTGGTGTAGCCATTGTTACAAGGCCAGTGTGAAGGTCTGGTGCACACATGTATCAGATATCAGGTGGTTGGTAGGCAGAATGTGTTGCTGCATCATTTTGGACAGGTGAACTCATCATGAGTATGTGCACCTAAAGTGGCCACACACATTTCTGGTCTGCTGCAGGACATCCTAAAAGCCAGGGTACTTAATCAGAAACCACTGTACCAGCAAGTGCCAGGTAAGTTTCGTGTGTATGCTTTCTCTGCCAACATTTGGACAGCAGGTTGTGACAGTCAAATTGGCCTGGCACAATTTGTGTGGTGTCAACCACCTCTTGGTGTGCAGCTGAACAGCTGCCATATTCTGTTGCCCATTCCTGTTCCCCAGGAATACCACCAACAACATACAACAGCATTGCAGGGTTATGTCCTGGCTGTCTGTATTTGCTCTGGGGCACTTAGGGAAGACTACTGGTTCTGAGGATGAAAATTAGGCCATTGATTAGAAGGAGGCGAGAGATGACTGCACTGTTTCCATCACCAAGATGCAGAAAGCTACGCTGTACCACCTGCTCCAATGGTGTGACCCATCCTGCATTCTTCCAAGTCACCATAAAATTTGCCTAGTGAACTGTGAAAGAGATGTCTTGTTCCTGCTCACGCTTGTTGGACCACATGCCTGTGGTCATGTGAACCATGCAGCTGTTGGTGTGGTCCAGCAATAAATTACCACTGCACATGCTGGTGAAGCACAAGCATGGATTACTGGGAAAATTGTAGATGGGAACCCACTGCTATAGTGCAACACAGACCAAACTGGTGTAAGGGGTCAAACTTCATCAGCTGGAAGGTGAGCAACTGTAAAATCAGCAGTTTCACCAAGCTGTGACTGACATGCTGGGCATAGGGGTGATTTTGAAACATTTTTTTCTTCGTCCCCAAGATATGTGGAAGGGACACCTTCCCGGTCAAGGATGTGAGTGCAGATGGTGAGGTGCATTGGGAAACATAGAGCAAGATGCAAGTCTACTGTTGACCCTGTGGTCTCAAGCTGATCCTTTTAGCTACTTGTGTTGTATGATAAGCCTCTCAGAAATATTATTGGACTGAAATTCCTATTGCTTAAGGCTGCAGATTTTGCAATGGCTACAGACAAAGGACTGTCTGGGATTAAAAAAATGTATTACACTTGCAAAATATGTGATGCCAGAATATGGTGTTCTTGAGGCTGTTTTTCTTATTTATTTTACCTTTTATTTAAAATTTTTACACTGTTATTTTTTTTTTTTATGGGAATTTTTATTGCTATTACAAGGAATGTAAACCTCCCTTGTAAAAGAAAAAAAGAATCACAGGACCTCTTAAATATGAGATCTGGGGTCAAAAATGCCCCTTTAAGAGCATTGGGCAGAAGTGACGTTTTGATGTTGCTTCCACCCTGCAATAATATGACGACGGGTGGGGGCCATCTTCCCCTCTCTTATCTCAACATTAGGCTAGGGAGAGGTTCCGATCACCTCCGCCACTACCGACAGCTCCGGTAAGCGGCAGAGGGCACTGGAGAGTGGCAGGAGGGTGGCCTCTCCCACCTCAAATAAAAGTGATCTCACAGAGAATCCGCTGCAGATACCACTTTTATCTTGAAGAGGACCGCCCACTGAAGAAGAGGATACCGAGGTTATGGTAGCTAGCTGCTACCATAACAATGGTATTCCTCTTCAAATTAGCAATGTAAAACAACGGCGGGGGGTTCAGAAGTGGCTAATGTTTATTGGACGGATTACTGATAATTGGATGCACATTCACTAAGGCCGGCCATAGACAGAGCAAATTTCTTTCCTGCAACCACAGGGGTCAGGGGAAGCCATCCCCGCTGGGAGAACACAGTGATTATTTCTAAATAATTTCTAGGCTATAACAGCTGCCAGCAATAATCACATGACATTTTTTTCAGGGTACTTGCATTCAGCCTTCCCAAACATGGTTCAAAATTCAGCTGGTTCCTGCTAAAGCGGCTGAGATTCTAACCATTTATTGCTGGCTTAAAGCGGGAGTTCCACCGTTTTTTTTTTTTTTTTTTTAAGTCAGCAGCTGCAAATACTGCAGCTGCTGACTTTTAAAATAAGGACACTTACCCGCCCAGCGCGCCCGCGATGTCGGCACCCGAAGCCGATCTCTCGATCGTCTCTCGGGTGCTGCCGCCGCCATCTTGGGTATGGGAATCAGGAAGTGGAGCCTTGCGGCTTCATTTCTCGGTTCCCTACTGTGCATGCGTGAGTTGCACTGCGCAATAAGGATCGTCCCCGCTGTCTCTGGGATCCATGTGTTTCCCAGCAGACAGCGGGGGACCCGCAGAAAGTGGCGTAAATATCCGCAGATTCTATGGATATCTATGCCGGAAGCGGGTGCAGATACCTGTACTGTACAGGTATCTGCACCCCCTCCCCCCTGAAAGGTGCCAATTTTGGCGCCGGAGGGGGGGGGGGGTTCCAGTGAGCGGAAGTTCCACTTGAGTGTGGAGCTCCGCTTTAAGTAAACAATGTATGCTTTATTTTCAAGGGACATTTCATGGACTGGGTCTAGTTTACTACGCCTCCTTTCATATCTAGTAAGATCAGCCCTACCTTGAGTAATCTCTATTTTGTTAGCATCCCACTTTGTCAGCCTACCTATTTAAAATCTTAATCAGTGTACACTTCTTTATCTATACTAATTCATTTCATTTGTTTCATCAAGCGAAAGAACTGAGCTATTCCATATCTAATTTTACTGTGCCCTTTTGAGCATTTATGGAAAATCTTCAAGTCAAAATATTCCAAACCATAATCATTTTGATGAGTTACTTACTCGATTTTCTCCTTTTTCAGTACTATGTATTTTACACTGGATTTCATTGTTATTAGCAAACTGCTGAGTCAAGATTTTTATTTCACAGCGATGCCAATGGATTATGAAAGCTGCAATCAGACTACAGTAGGCATCCTTGTGGTTAGTTCAGACTGTATAAGTTAGCTTTTACTTGTTTTCAAATTCCTTTTCAGTAGATGTCTCTCTATAAAATAACATTGGACATAAAACATTATCTAAATAAATATTTAAGCTGCAAAGGAAAAATATGCAATTATAGTTGAAAAATATTAAAACAATTACAGTATCTAGCGATCAAAATGTAGGATTGAAAGAGAAGTAATAAACATCCAATTATGTTCAAATATTCTATAAAATGATTATGCTATGAATAAAAGAGAGCCTTGAACATTTGACTCAAATCAGCTGAATACATTCCAAATGCCTCAAAACAAAAGGTGTGCTAAGTCTTACAGTTCATTTTCTTTGGAAAGCAGCCACAGCTTTTATTGAAAAGACTGTCCTTTGAATAAGTGAAAGTTTGTTTTCCTTATAAAGCAACAGATTCTATAATCCACATCCCTATTTGCATTCTCATAGCCCTATCTTTTAGCTGTATGATTTGTTAATACACATTTTAAATGAGAATGCAGTTTACCATTTGGGAGGTTGCAACATGTGGCCCGGAAAAAAAATATATTAATTTACAGTCATATACCAATAGAAACAAGAGTTCAAAAAAAGAACATGCAATCCCTTGAACAAATGAATAGCCAGTCAGTCAATCTGCCAACTAACTAGGCTGTTAAATAAATAATGGATGGAGGTTGGTCTTACGCTTAATTTCATGCAGAGAGAAGGGAGCCTCAATCAACAAAATAGTTTTTTTGGGATCGTTCAGAATATGGGAAATTAGCTGGGAGCTCATTTATAAGTAGTCTAATTAGGTACCAAAGAATATAGTAAAAGCAGTGCACTATCAATTGTGAATTTCAATGGCTAAAGTTAAGATCAATGTCTCCCACATGTGGAAACAGGTTTCGTCATGAGGAATAACATGCATTTTCTGTCATATAGCAACAAAAATATGAGCCTAAAAAAAGGCCATGTATTCCCTTGAACAAATGAAGAATAGTCAGTAATTCAATCTCACAATCAGAGATCAATGGAGAGGAATGACTCCCACATATCAAAAAATTTTGGTCATGAAGAATAACTTGAATTTCAGTCATATAGCAATATAAACTAGTCCAAAAAAGAACCCGTAATTCCTTGAACAAATGAATAGTCCTTCAATTGCCAGTCAGTCAATTACACAATCTGCCAATTAAACAGGCTGCCACATTTGGCACCTTTCGTGGGGGGGGGGGGCAGGTCCCCACAGGTACCCACTTTTGGCTGATCTCGCCACAGTGAACTCAGTTGAAAGTTTGCCCCCCCTCATCCTTCCCCCCGCCGCCGGGCCGTTTACAAAGCACTGAGCATGCGCAGTAGGGAACCGGTTTCCCTTATTTGAGATGGTGGCGGCAGCACCTGAGAGCCATTGAAAAATAGTTTGGGTGAAGACACCGCTGGATTCGTGGACAGGTAAGTGTCCTAATATTAAAAGTCAGCAGCTACAGTATTTGTAGCTGCTGACTTTTATATTTTTCGGAAGGAGTCTGGAGCTCCACTTTAAACCATAGCTTCTCAAATAGTCCACTCTGATATTATCATGGTTTGGCAGGATAAACGTGATTAACTGCTTCAGATCCACGCTGTAGCTGTCATTTGTCATCTCCTCTTTGCAGGCTCGCCACGCCCCCCCTGCAGTGTGCACTGTGATCACCCAAGTCAATGAGACTTGGGTGATCACAGATCCGAGTAAGGGGCCGATCCCGGCCCCTTAACACATGTTAAGCTGTCAGCCAATGACAACTGATCACGTGTTCTAAACAGAAGATCGGTAATCTCTTTTTTTTCTCACATTGACAGTGTGGGGAGAAAAAAAGCCGATCACCGGCTTCTGTTTGAAGGGACATCGGTCCTGAAGAGGAAGAGCCTCATATGTGCCCACCAGTACCGCCTGCCAGCCAGAGCCACCTGCCAGTGCCATGAATCAGTGCCCACAGTGCTGTGAATAATTGCCCACAGTACCTAAGTGCCAGCAATCAGTGCCACATATCAATGCCCACAAGTGCCACCTATGAATGCCCACCAGTAGTGCCAATTAGTGCCACCTAGCAGTGCTGCCTATCTGTGTCACCTACCAGTGCTGATCAATGCCCATCACTGCCACCCATCAGTGCCCATCAGTGGCAGCTATCGGTGCCACCTATCAGTGCCAACTATTAGTGCCCTTCAGTGCCACCTATCAATGCCCTTCAGTGCCGCCCATCAGTGCCACCTCATCAGTGCCCACCAGTGCCACCTATTAGTGCCCATCAGTGCCGCCTTATTAGTGCCCATCAGTGCTGCCTTATTAGTGCCCATCAGTGTCGCCTTATCCGTGCCCATCAGTGCAGCTTATTGGTGCCAATCAGTGTAGCCTCATCAGCATATATCAATGAAGGAGAAAAATTACCTGTTTGCAAAATGTATTAACAAAATATAAAACGGTTTTGTATTTTTTTTTTTAAATGCAGAATTTTTTAATTTTGTTAACAAAAATAAAAAATCCAGAGATGATCAAATACCACCAAAAGAAAGCTCTATTTGTGGGGAAAAATAATAAATGTCATTTGGGTACAGTGTTGTATTACTTTGCAATTGTCATTCAAAGAGTGACAGTGCTAAAAGCTGAAAATTGGTCTGGGCAGGAGGGGGGGTTTAGGTGTCCAGTAAGCAAGTGGTTAAAATGGACATTTTGCTCAAAATGTTTTACCTATTTCAGACTGCCCCTATCCCTTTAAGAAGAGCTTACCTACAAAATGTAACACATTGTTACTAGATTTTTATGCCATAATACTCTCCCTAGGGTAAATTATCCCATCTTGACACTGTCAAAAAGCAATGGTGTTACAGCCTTCCTAATCTATCCTTGTATCATAAGGCACCACTTTTGGCATGTATAGTAGACTGACCAGAAAACTCACAAACAATGGGTCACTAATAAAACCTTGATCTCTCCTAGAGACCCCCCCCCCCCCCCCACCGATCAGAATTAAAGGCCTGCTCCTTCTAATTGGAAGATACAGTTTTGTGCTGGCAGAAATAAATACTTACCCATGCCTTTTTTTCACCCCTGAGTTCTTCTATATAGATTCTAGATACTCTTCTTCTAGATAATCCTCAGTTTTCAGCTTAATTCTTTGGGGATTTGGAAGTGGGGTATGATTTCTTGGTCCCAAGTCAGACACATCCTTTCCAGTACAGGCATTATTTCTGCTGACATGCTTTATTTCCTTTGTTAAAGCAAAAGCTCTATGGGATTTCTTCCTGGACAATGGTTTCGTCTCTATAAAACTCTTTCCTCTAGACCTAATCTACATTACCCATTTCTGGGACTTTGAACGCCTATGTCTACAGTCCCAACCAGCATCACATACTGGTACTTTAGTGTATACTCTACTTCTCAGCAGCAAATCTGTTCTATAATTTCTCTTCTAGACTCAGTGGGAGTAGGATTGCAATAGACATTTCTCTAATGAGGACTGGCTCAAGGTATTTTCTCCAACTCACTCTCTCTATGTCTAGTAAAGCTCAGGAGCATAACTATAAGATATTAACAAGGTAGTATTAATGCCCAGTAACACTAAGATTTTTCACACTCCTTCAAATGATTCCAGGTGCTTTCATAGACATGGAGGCACCTGTATTGATACTTAGTGGGGTTGTCCACCTATTAAGCAATTATGGGTCTTCAAACTGTACAATAATTGCTATTTTACAAGATACAGTAATACCCTGCAAACAATTTTGGTATCTATGATTACAGGCACAGTAAAATCTGTGAAACATTCCACTCTAAGGCCGCGTACACACGGGCGGATTGTCCGTCCAACTTAGTCCGCTGAACCGTGTTTCAGCCGACAATCCGCTCGTGTGTGGGCTTCAGCGGACTTTTTCAGCGGACAGTCTGACGGACTTTGTCTTTCGGAATTTCCGTAATTTTGTCCGCTGAAACTTGGTTTTGTCCGTCCAAACTTGGTTTCAGCGGACAGTCCGCTCGTGTGTAGGCAAGTTGGACGGACTAAGTACGACGCATGCCCAGAAAGGATTTACAGGGCGGACAGGGCGGAAGCGCTCGGTCTTGTAAAACTAGTGTTCGTATTGAAGCTAGCATATTCGTCATGCTGCTAATTTTGTGGTTTTTTAATATAGCCCGTTCTTTTCTTCTTCGTAATGCAAGAAAAGTGAAGTAGCTTTGCTGCTTATATTCACACAGAGTTATACCAAATGTTTTTATTCATCCTCTCCTATGATTAATCTTCCAATTATAGAAAAATATATTAAAAAATAATTTTAAAAAAACCCCCAAAAAAATCCAAAAAAATATATATATACATACCGTATATACTCGAGTATAGGCCGACCCGAATATAAGCCGAGGCCCCCAATTTACCCCCAAAAAAACTGGCAAACTTATTGACTCGTGTATAAGCCGAGGGTAAGACATGCCTGTCCATCCCTGTGTGTGTGTCCGTCCATCCCTGTGTGTCCGTCCATCCCTGTGTGTCCGTCCATCCCTGTGTGTCCGTCCATCCATCCCTGTGTGTGTGTGTGTCCATCCATCCATCCATCCCTGTGTGTGTGTGTCTCCATCCATCCATCCATCCCTGTGTGTGTGTGTCTCCATCCATCCATCCATCCCTGTGTGTGTGTGTATCCATCCGTGTGTGTGTGTGTGTGTGTGTGTGTGTGTGTGTGTGTGTGTGTGTGTGTGTGTGTGTCCAGCCTACCTGTGTCCCGAGCCTTTGTCCCGAGCCTCCGTCCCGTGCCTTGCCGCCTTGCCTCCTTGCCTCCGTGCCTCGCCGCCGTGCCTTGCCTCCGTCCCGTCCCGTCCCGTCCCGTCCCGTGCCGTGCCTTGCCTTGCCTCCGTCCCGTGCCCTCTTCGTCGGCGCCTCGGCGGCCATTGTAAAATTCAAAAGCTGCGCCGCCGCCTTCGCCTGTGATAGGCGGAACACTGAATTTCCCAGCAGCCTGTGTTCCGCCTATCACGTACATCGTATCATCCTCGTCCGTAGTACGAGGATGATACGATGTCCGTGATAGGCGGAACACAGGCTGCTGGGAAATTCAGTGTTCCGCCTATCACAGGCGAAGGCGGAGCCGGAGGCGCGGCTTTTGAATTATAGAATGGCCGCTGTCTGTCTGCTCGACACGCTGATCGAGCGGGCAGACAGCGATGACTCGAGTATAAGCCGAGGGGGGCACTTTCAGCCTCAAAAAAGAGGCTGAAAATCTCGGCTTATACTCGAGTATATACGGTACATATATATCTATATATATATATATATATATATAAAAATATTATAGAATTGATCTATTACTATATATTTTTGGAACTACTATTGTCAGTTAATTTTTTTTTTTTTGTGGGGGGGGGGGGTTTGAAACAAGATGGACTTGCATTTTTTTTGGCCAAGCAGGACTATGTAAGTAGAGATAGATAGATAGATAGATAGAGAGATAGATAGATAGATAGATAGATAGATAGATAGATAGATAGATAGATAGATAGATACCCAAACCAGCATTTTAGCTTACACATGATTGCATGTTCAAAATCAGCAGAGCTTCCCCTCATTTCAAATGTTAAGCCTCAAATTTACAGCGACTGCACTTCCAAGTGCACTTGCAGTGCTTTAAAAATTGCACTTGAAGTTAGCATATTTACATGAACGTGTGTTTTGTAAATAACCCCCAGAGTCTTTTGACATGTACCTGCCTACTCACAAATAAACTCTGTTTTTTAAGCCAAAAAAAAAAAATACAATATTTTTTGAAATAATAAATATTTATTTTTCTTCAGAACAAAACTAAATCAAGAGGGAGGCAACACTAGAGACAATTTTGACGTTTGTGAAGCCTTTTGTCCCCCAGGCACACATCAAGTGAGTGGCCACCAAAATTCAGAACCTGTGTAACATGTAAATAGGGAGCACAACATGGTCCTAGAATCCCAAAGACCAAGAACAGCAGCAGATGAGATCTATGTCCCCAGACTGTGGTACTACAACAGCCTGCGTCTTCTTTCAGAGCAGACTGAAGCCAGGCAGTCACTTCTAACTCTTCCGTCTAGCCTTCCCTCCACGCTTCGCTGGAGGCTGTGCCTCTGGTGGTGGACTTGTGGTAGGAGGAGGAGGAGGAGGAGGAGGAGTAGGAGGAGGAGGAGCAGTAGGGTCTGCGTTATACAGTTTGGTGGTCGGTGTTAGCTCACCCTTCTGACCCCGTTGAATGGCATCAAAAAAAATGGCTTCGCACAAGTTGCGCTGTGCTTTTTCCATTTCTAGTAACTTACTAGCCAAATAAGTACTGTAGGCCTCCTCAGGATTGGGGGGTTTGCTCAACACTTGGGTGGCTTGGCGTATAAGTGCCAAGGACTCCTCCTCTGTATGTGTCATCCTCCTGGGCCTTTTGCTGGCTAGGCGGAGGGGAGGGACCTGGCTTTCGGTCCGACTCCTGCTGGGCCCAGCTAGCTCCTGCGTGTGGCTGGTCTCCTCCTCCATACCACTGGTCCCGGCCTCCTCCTGGGTGAGCTCATCCTGTGTAAAAAAACAAAGAAATCAATAAATAAAATATGTCTATATTTTGAAATCATCAATCACTAACAATTTTACAGTTCTCACTTGCAAATACATTTGTCTTGAAATACAAAAGGCTATCATTTTGACACCATCATTTTTTCATCAGTTCACCAAGATTTGAGCCACATTTGTGGAAACTACTGTATCCTTCTATCTAATTTAATTTGTGATGAAATCCTAGATTTGGAAGCAATTCAAACATTGAACTTTACATCATTAATATTTGAGCAATCCTAACTTTAGAAACTAAAATATACCTGGCTCCAGCTGGGCGCATCAACTTCGTCCAGCAAGGAAGGGTCTGGATCTTCCAGGGATGGCTCACCTGAGGCGGAGGGAAGGGTGGAGGGACGGGTAGACGGAAGAGTAGAAAGTGACTGCCTGGCTTCTGACGTGTCATCCAGAAAACGCAGCCTGTCATAATACCACAGCCTAGGTACATAGACCTGACCTGCTGCTGATCCTGATGTTTGGGACTCTAGGATCTTTCTGTGCTCCCGCCTATACACGCTACGCAGGTTCTGAATTTTGTTGCTCACAAAGTCAGTGTCTGCCTGGGGGAGTCGGGTTTTCACAAACTCCAAAACTGTCTCCAGTGTCTTCCTCCGGCCAGGACGGCTAGAATATTGTGGGTGTTTGGAATCCCAAAGGCTCCTGTGTGATTCTATTAGATCAATAAATGTGGAGAGGAAGGCCTCCTCCTTAAAGGGGTCTGGGTTATACTTTTGCATTTTATGTTTATGTTGTTTTCTGAAAAAAATAAAAATAAATAAATAAATAAATAAATACAAAAAAAAAAAAATGTCAGACCAAATGCACACTATTTATATTGTGACAATGTAGGCGAGACACACACTACCACACACGCTACCCCCCCACACACACACACACACTACCCCCCCACACACACACACTACCCCCCACACACTACCCCCCACACACACACACTACCCCCCCCCACACACACACACTACCCCCCCCCCCCACACACACACACTACCCCCCACACTACCCCCCACACACACACACACACACTACCCCCACACACTACCCCCCCCCCACACACACACACTACCCCCCACACACACACACACTACCCCCCCACACACACACACTACCCCCCCCCCACACACACACACTACCCCCCACACTACCCCACACACACACACACACTACCCCCAAACACTACCCACCCCCCCCCCCCACACACACACACACTACCCCCCCACCCCCCCACACACACACACTACCCCCACACACACACACTACCCCCCCCCCCACACACACACACACACTACCCCCACACACTACCCCCCACACACACACACACACACTACCCCCCCACACACACTACCCCCCCATACACACACACACACACACACACACACACTACCCCCCCCCCTATACACCCACCCCGACCCCCACACTACCACAAAAAACACCAACCCCACTAAACCACCAACCCACATAAAAATCAATTAACCATCAATAAGGTGAAATTTCACTATACACATTCCTAACGCAGGCTTAAAATTAAAATAAAATAAAACGATAACTATCTTACCGTCGCGTGTAGCACTCGCTGCTTCCGTTCGGACAAGCGTACGGCCTCGCGGTAACGCTTTATATACAGCGCATGCGTTAAAGCTCCGCCTGCGTCGCCCGCCCCTGACGTTCCGTGTGACCGTATTTCCCCGCCCCTTTTACCCTCGTTCCGCTGTGGGAGATTGATAGTTGAAAATGGCGGACGTAAATTCAATGAGCAGCGCGGAGGAAAGCCCTGAACCCCATGCTTCCGGAGCAAGGAGGAGATATAAGGCCACAAACATGGCCTTTGAAGAGATGGTGGAGATGGTGGCTATATTGAGAAGGGAGGACTATGATGGGGATAATGGGACGTACCCCAAACCCAATATCCGCAAAAGCGGCATCATGGACATGGTCGTCACAACTTTGCATAGCAAATTTGGGGTACGAAGAGGCAAGGACCAGCTCCGGAAACGATGGTCCGACATCAAGTCCAGGGAGCCGGACCAATATCATCGCATCAAAAAGGCCCTGAAAAAAAGTGAGTAAACTCCGCGTTTATCGTGACTGTCGGACATCATCGTTCGTATAGGTATTATATGTAAATCTGGCGGATTTGATCGTAATCGTTCGTGTAGGTATTGTATGTAAATCTAGCGGATTTGATCGGTCGTGTAGTTAATAGTTCATGTAATGAGCGCATATGGTTGTTCGTATATGTGGGCGTAAATAGCATGAATTTGTATATGGTGTAAATTTATCTGGTGTTGGATTAGATTTTAATTAGTTATTAATTTTTTTGTATTGTTCATGATAAACTGAATTGTCACACTCAATTTAGGATATACATTTTTAATAAAGTTTCATAAATTTATTCAGTGCAATGTAGTCTCAATAAAAAAATTAGATAGATAGATAGATAGATAGATAGATAGATAGATAGATAGATAGATAGATAGATAGATAGATAGATAGATAGATAGAATGCTGGTTAAACATCTGGACTGGGAATCATTTAGTGTAGTTTGGGACATCATAGAACATTTTTTGACATAATCACACACAGGTACTCCAGGGGATGATTCGAGTGTGTCCGTCTGTGAAACTTGGACAAAAGATATAAAGTATCACCGTTTGGTTAAAGGCTAGGTTCACATTGCTGCAATGTACGAGATCGAATGTGATTTGCACCGCACTGCAGTGCAAATCACATGTGATCTCTGTGTGATGCGATTTCAGCCATACATATAGTATGGCTGAATTCGCATCGCATCCGGCCCAAACTTGTACATGGCCCTTTTTTTAGTCCACAGCAGAATCGGATCACATGGGTGTTCACACCATGTGGTCCGCTTCCTGTCCGAGTTTAAAGATTGCACTGTGATATGAGAACTAATTTGGAGGTGTCAATAAAACTTTAAACTGACACTCCCAGCAGGTCACATAGGGCAGTGCGAACTGCCTCCGGGAGGCATGCGATGCGTGAAACCACAGTAGATTTGCAGCGTTTGCACATCGCAGCAGTCTGAACACAGCCTAACTAAAAAAATGTCATTTTAATGATGTATTAAACTAGGAGCTTGTAATAACCAGCTAATAATTGTACACCACTTCAAACCAATGTTTCATATTCAAATTTCTGAACTCAAATATCACTATGCTTAAAAGTATCCCTTTTTTTTGTTTTTTCATTCTCATAGGGGAACAAAGACTCAGACAAGAGGCGGAGAAGCCCAGGACCCCCCGACCTCACCAGCCTGATTGGGCAATTAGCCCAAGCCCCGTGTCGGTGATGGAGCTGCCCAGCCCTGTGTCTGTGAGGGAGCAGCCAAGCCCCGTGTCCATGAGGGAGCAGCCAAGCCCCGTGTCAGAGCTGGATCAGCCCAGCCCAGGGCTAGATGTGGAGGAGGAAGAGGTGGTGGAGATACACACCCCACAAAGTGAGTGTCTGACAACCCAGCTTAAGGTAAACAATTAATGGCTGTATATTTTAACCAATTTTTTATCTACACATGTTTTTAGGTGATGATCTGGTTGTGGAAGTACAAGCCGCGGAGCCATTTTCCACGGACAGTGCCCAGCGATTGATTGGTGATATCATGGCCTGGAATGGCCAGATTGATTGAATGGAGAACCAAATTCGAAACATCCAACGAGAACTGGACACTATGAGGCAGGGAATGAAGAACATGATCGATGTTTTAGGGAGAATCTAAGCCCCTTTTCCCTAAAACCCAATCGATCATGTTCTTCATTCCCTTGTAAAAAAGTTTTTAATGTTTGTATCACATTGTTTTTAGAGGCCAAATTTTGAAGAAGCACACGGTGTGTCAACATGTGCTATGTGCCATCAGAGGATCGCAATGTACGCATTTGGTGTTTGCAAACCCTTCCTCATTCTAGTATGTGAGAGGAAGGGATTGCACCCACCAAACACGTCCATTGATCACTCATGATGGTACATAGCACATGTTGACATTACCAATTTTTGGTGTGCATCTTCAAAATTTGGCTTTACCCCTTGTTTTCTGTAAATAGTTAAAAATATGATTTTATGTATTTTTTTGATAATTGTATTTTATATATAGATATATCTATATATTTCTATGTTTCCAAAAAAAGAAAAAAAAAAAAATAATTACAAAAAAAAAACAAAAACAAAAAGAAAAATATCTAAAAAAGAGGCACTGGTTGGAATGTGCACTATTAAAAAAAAAAAAAAAAAAAAGATGTGTGTGTGTGTGTGTGTGTCTACTTCTTTCAATACTCAATACCAGTTTGGCAAGTCATTTTGTGTTTTCTGTCACAAAGGGCCTTATTTACTATTGGCAAAAACCACTTTGCAATACAAATGCACTAGGACAGGAATATGCAATTAGTGGAAATCCAGCTGTTGCAGAACTACAAGTCCCATGAAGCATAGCAAGACTGACAGCCACAAGTATGAGACCCAGAGGCATGATTGACTTGTAGTTTTGCACCAGCTGGAGGTTGGCCAATTGCATATCCCTGAATTAGGACAATGTAGGAGACAAGCACCGTGAAAAGCAAACAATAACCAAACTTAAAAATTTGAACAGACAATACATATTTCAAGAAAAATAATTTTTTATTGCTCAGCTGGCATTGGAATAGCCCCCCTACCATTAAAATAGCTGACATAGCGGTCACGCACCTCACGTGCTGTTTGGGGGGCTAAGCCAGGAAGGGCATGATCCAGCCCTGTGAGTTCTGGGAATATTAGTCCGGCCTCAGGCCCAATAGGCTGCAGGTACTGGTTCCCTGAAAATTTACGGAGAAAATTGTGCAGAATGCAGCAGCACAGAATCACATAGTTCAGTTTATATTCTGCTAGGTTGATCGCTGTCAGTAACAGACGGAAACGGCTGGCCATAATGCCAAAGGCACTCTCCACAACCCTTCTTGCTCTGGCCAGCCGGTAATTAAAAACCCTCCTCTCCGGGGTGAGGGTCCTTTGGGGGAAGGGTTTCATAAGATGGTCACTCAGACCGAACGCTTCATCAGCTACAAACACAAACGGTAGACCCTCCACATTCTCGGCATCTGGTGGCAAGTCCAGGCCACCAGTGATAAGACGGTGGCAGAACTCGGTCTGCCTAAAGACTCCTCCGTCAGACATCCGGCCGTTCTTCCCCACATCCACATAAAGAAAGTCACATTGTGCTGACACCACCGCCATTAGCACCACACTATGGAACCCCTTATAATTCCAATAGGAGGACCCCGAATGGGGTGGGGGCACAATCCTCACATGTTTCCCGTCGATCGCCCCTCCGCAGTTGGGAAAGTGATGATGGCAAGTGACACGCTCAGGGATCCCACTGATTTTGCACATTCCACATTTTTTTTGCTTGTTTGACTCCACAGTTTCCTTCCAACCCATAGGAATGGCAGACTGTGGCATCCCAGTTTTCCCAGCAGTGGGATTTCCCAAACTGCAGATCGGAAACATGTCCGCATCGTCCCACCCCCCCAACTCTGGGTCATATTATTATAATTATAAGCGGTTTAATAGTATTGTGTTGTTGGCGGTGGTGTCGGCAACCTACAAGTTTGTATGTGGATGTGGGGAAGAATGGTCGGATGTTGGATAGGGGAGTCATCACCTAGACTGAGTTTTACAGACAGCTCCAAAATGGTGGCTTGGGCTTGCCACCTGTGGAAGACAACGTGGCTGGTCTTCCATTTGTGTTAGTCGCTGATGAAGCGTTTGGGCTAGATGACCATCTCATGAGGCCATTTCCAATGAGGACCCTCACCCCGGACCAGAGGGTTTTTAACTAGCGACTGGCCAGAGCCAGAAGAGTAGTGGAGAATGCTTTCGGAATAATGGCCAGCTGGTTTCCACCTATTTCTGACACCAATCCACATGGCAGAATATAAATTGAACCATATTGTGCTTGCCTGCTGCATTCTACACAATTATCTCTGCAAAAAACTGCTACAAACTATGTGGCCTCAGCTGGGGCTGAGGCCAGATTACCAACTAGTAATTTGACGGCATTTGAAGCTGGCTGTCCTGGCCTGCCCCCCCCCAAAGCACCCGCGAAGTGAGACAAAATTATCTAGAGTACTTTGCGGGTAGGGGGCCATTAATATGCGAGCAAATGTGTGAAACATACATTTTTATTTTAAACTAAACTAATATTTCATTTTATTTACTGCTTTTGTCTCCTGGTGCTGTCTCCTAGGTTCTTCAATTGGCTTTTCTTTTTGGCCATTTACTTCAATAGTGCAAAAGTAATTTATTTGATACATGAGGTGATAATCTCTTCTTCAGCTAACTATTATGTTTGGTCTGCTACACACACACACATTGTTTTTGTTGTTAATGTATGTAATGCATTAATGATAAAAATAATCATCCTTTTCAGCACCATGAATTAATTGCTTTCAATACCTAAAATGGCCTGATTGGGGAAAATGTTAGAGCACTGTTGGGGTTATTTGCTGAAGGCAAATCCATTTTGCACTACAAGTGCACTGCAAGTGCACTTGAAAGTGCACTGAACCTGCACTGAAAGTGCACTTGTAGCACAAATGGATTTGCCTTTAGTAACTAACCCCCTTTGTCAGTGTAAACACCAACTTACTCAAAAAACTGGTATTGAGCATTGAAAGAAGAAACCACACATTGTTGAGTATAAACATTTTACTCCATGCACATTCTTTATTCACAATGTTTTTAATTTTTTTACATACAGTATAAAAAAAAACAACATTACCTCCCAAGGCCCTCCCCCCTGCTACTACCCTCCGCCCCTTTAAAAAAAAAGAGGGTAATTATATGATACACATAGTATAAGTATTGCCTAAGTGAGAATTTGAAATTCACATTTGCATTAGAAAAGGGTTTTTGAGCACACCAACATCTTTGGTGTATAACATTTTTTGGTTTGACAGTAGAAATATCCTTTTTTTGGTTAAACAGGCATGTTTCAAACCATAATAACATACACAACTAAGGAACTTACACAGTTCAACTTTGAAAAAGTGAAGGCAATATCAGACATTAGTATGTCCAAACTGTGTTGATCTTGCCTTCATCAGATGGGGTGATGTCATCCCTGTAAAAAACTAATTTTGAAAATGGACACAAATGCCTAATGTCAACATGTGCTAGTTCACATCATGGGGGATCAATGGACATGTTTTGAGGGTGCAACCCATTCCTCTCACCTACTTAAGTTGCAAAGAAGGGGTTGCACCCACAAAACGCATACATTGATATCCCGTGATGGCAGATAGCACATATTGACACACCGTGTGCATCTTCAAAATTTGGTTTTCAAATTACTTTAAAAATTGATTTAAAAGAACAAATGCCATGACACAATGGTACAATTTTTGTATGTTTTAGATTCTGCCTAAAACATCAATGATGTTCTTCGTTTTTTGCTGATCATTGATGTTTTCCTTTATGTTCTCTAAATCACAATTGCACACTATGATCTCCCCGATGAGGACGTGTGCACTTGCACTGGTGAATTGAGTTTCTTATTCCACAACATCCACATTACCTAAAATAAAAAAAAACACACCATGTATTATGAATATGCAGGCATACATCTATTACCTGAAGCTGTGGTCTCAGACACTGACCTGTTGTGGTCACTATTTCGCCCAATTCATGTACCTCAAAATCCACATCCTCAGGTTGTGGTGTGGGGATTTCCCCTTCTTTAGGAGGTGTGGTGCTCTTGGTGTCCTCAGATGCCCTGAGTCTTTTCTCCCCTATGTGAATATAAAAAAAGGTATAATTAGAACACAGATATTTGAGGCAAGAAATAAGAATATGAAACATTGCTTGGAAGTGTTGTACATGTACAATGGTCTGTTTTGAGTTCCAAGCTGAAGACATGCTTTTTTCCCTTTCTTAAAGCTGGAATACTTACCTTTTTTGTTCAAGTATCACACATAGAGACACCCCTAGTATCCACTGTAGCACCTGTGTGGGACACCCTAAAAAGTGTGTTCTGGTCTCCCACACTAGTGCTCCTGCGTCCAGTTGTGTAAACAGCTGCTGTGTATCCTTTCCTTACACTAAATCAAGTTTGCATTTCATGGGAGAGCAGGCCGGAATTTTTTTTCCATAACTTTTGAAATAAGACAAGAAGACAAGTGTTTGGATAATAATGGCCGCGGTTGTTTATTATTGGTTTCAAAATGTTGTACATAACTCATCAAAACTCATCCAATAAACTTAAAGCTAGCCCAGTCACTACGGCTCAGGCAGCAACACAAAATCCCCAAAAGGGGCATGTAGTACATATCACAACAAAACTCATCCAATAAACTTAAAGCTAACCTAGTCACTACGGCTCAGGTAGCACATATTTGAACACTATAATTAAAAGTCTTAATAACTTGTCCCCCTTTGCTGTTATAATTCAGTATTATTATTATTAAATATTTTTTATTTTATTATTATTTTTTTTATTTTTTTTGCAAAGGTGACTTACCACATAACAACAACCGCGACAGAATAAATTAACATAACCATACAGAATTAAAATACAATTAAATACAAATTTATTTTATAGGGAGGGAGGGAGGGGAGAGAAAACCACAGCTTTTCTTCTGAGGCGAATGAGCCCCCTCAGCGGAACCCCCTTTTTATAACCCCAAGAAAACTGGTTTAAACCAGTTCTTCCCAGGCTTTTCACATGTCATGAAGAGAGGTCACCTGTACCCCTTCTCAAAACATGTGACTAACAGCTGTTTCCCCGCTGGCCACAGGCTCTGCGGGGGAACTTGAAACTGCTGATCCAGCCGCTCTCCCATGAGGAAAAGGGGGGGCAAGAAACTGCCCTCTCCCTTTTCCTGTCATGGGAGAGCAGGCCGGAATTTTTTTCCCATAACTTTTGAAATAAGACAAGAAGACAAGTGTTTGGATAATAATGGCCGGGGTTGTTTATTATTGGTTTCAAAATGTTGTACATAACTCATCAAAACTCATCCAATAAACTTAAAGCTAGCCCAGTCACTACGGCTCAGGCAGCAACACAAAATCCCCAAAAGGGCAGGAGGACCTAAGGCCAACTGCCCACAGAACCCCAACCCGCGGCCATCTCAGCACAGTAACTTAAATTTACATTGAAAATATCCAAGCCAATATCAGACAGATGGATGCCATCCTGCCTGAAAAGGCCAGGGATACCCCCTTCCAGCTCAGTGTGCCTAAAGGATAGCATTCCCAATCTTGATAGCAACTTGGATACTGCCCTATTCACTCTCTTCCTGATTTTTTCAAAAGGACGTACAGAAGGATGAGAAAGCCAACTTATCCTCTGTACAATTGCCGAAAAAAACACTACTGAATTGGGAAATGACAACTGTATCCTCTGTAAATCATCCCTAATCTGAAAAATAAGGTCTAAAGTTTTAAAGTAACCAATATCATTACCACCTAGATGAATAATTAAGATATCCGGAGAGGGAAAATGAAGAAGAAGCTGAGAAATAAAAGAATTTAGGTCTGACCATAACATTCCCTTCTTTCCACACCAAAAAATCTTAAATTTAGAAGCATTCAATCCTAAATTGCAAGTATAAACTCGCTGCTGAGCTCTCAAATTCGCCCAATAAATGAAGGAGTGTCCAATCATCCACACAATGCGAGTGTTACCTGAAATAAATCATAGCATTGCGTTAGGACGAATATAAAGCAAGTACCTATCTGACTTCCATCTACCAATTCGCTTAATAGATCTAACATCAAAACCCAGTCTAGCGGCCTCTGTTGCTGCTCCAATCCGAAAAAAATGCGACGTCAAATGTTCTTGATCTAAATTTAAGGCCTGTAAACAGCTCCTAAAAATGCATAAGAACTTATATTTAGTAAGGGGTAACCCTGATTCATGAATATAAAACTTGGAAAACCCCAAAGGCCTAATTGAATAATATTGACGTATTAGAGCCACCGGGCAAATGCTAGTACTCATACACATATCTAAAGTTAACCAATTACCTTTACCTACCTGATCCGTTTTGGATCTGCTAATTAAATTTTTTAATGAACTTTCAAAAATAACAACTTCAGACATGTGTATGTGAACCAGCTCAGATACCCTAAGCGCCGCAAAAAACATGACCGAAAAGGCTGCCCGAAAAAGAACCGATTCAAACTGAGAAAAACAAATTTTATCCGTCACGGAGCAAAGCTGACCCAGCACTAGAGGAGTGATGGGCTTCCTTGTATCAGGCCTAAAATTATTCCTTCTGTAACCTTTTAAAGCTTGTTTTATAGAGAAATACTGCATGCAAGACGGCATGTTATTTAGTTTCAAGAAAAAAGAAATTCCTGACAAAGTTTTATGTATGTATGACCAAGAATAAGTTTGTTCAAACAAAGAACCAAGAAACTTTAATAACAGTATTTCAGACACCGAACCCAACGGTTCACCTAACTTGTTTAAAAATTCTTGATACATAAACCAAGCAGACTGATATCCTGCCCAAGTAGAAGGTGCCAAAGAATTGATAATAGAGACAGAAATGGGCCTTAGATCATAAATTGATTGGACAGGAGTGTCCCACTTGATCCGCCTCCGGAAATAGCTTGAAAAAACGCTCCATCTGTGAACAAGACAACGCATCCGCCAAATCATTGTCCTTACCTGGTACATGTACAGCCTTCAACCATATATTCAAACTTAAAGAGGAAGTAAACCCTTCCAAACAACTTGGACCTATAGGTAAGCCTAGATTAAGGCTTACCTGTAGGTCCAAGCAATATCTCCTAAACCTATATGGTTTAGGAGATATTTGCCCGAAAATGGGCACCGCTGTCTACGGCGCATGCGCCGTAGACAGCGGCGCGCAGGCGCACTAAATGCGGCAAATCCAAGAATGGATTTGCCTAATTTGTCGACTCCCGTGCGCATGCGCGGGAGTGACGTCATCACGGCTTCGCCGTATGGCAGCGGCGGAGCTGCGAGACGCGACTCCCGTGCGCATGCGCGGGAGTGACGTCATCGCGGCTGCGCCGCTGTGATTTGTCGGAGCTGCGAGACGCCACCTGCAACATGGATGCGGCGGACTACAGGGGACAGCAGCGACTTCGCTGGCTCCTGTGTCAGGTAAGTGACACATAATGAGCTACTATGCGATGCATAGTAGTCCATTATGCTTTACCTTTGCAGGGAAAAAAAAGAGGAAGTAAACCCATCAGGGTTTACTTCCTCTTTAAGCATTTAAATATCAGGTATCTCAAAAGGACAATGACTGGCGGAGACTTAGATGTTAAACAATTAATAGCATACATCACTCCTTTATTATCTGTTCGTATCAAAATTCTTTTATTTTGGAAGAAAGCACCCCAAGTGCAACAATGATAGGAAATAGTTCCAAAACTACTATATTTTTAGTGTAACCCTTCATTACCCAAGAGACATGCCAGCGTTCAGCGCACCAATGCTTCTGCCAAATTGCGGCAAAGCCATGTGACCCTGCGGCATCAGTAAAGAGAAGGAAATCAGAATCAAGAATGAAATCCTTCTGCCACAAAGCCCTGCCATTGAAATGAGAAAGAAACTGCCACCAAACTAGCAAGTCCTCTTTCATATCACTGGATAAACGCACATGAGAAAAGGGAGACCTTAAACCAGAAATAGCGATGTAAAATCTCCTGGAAAATACCCTACCCACTGGCATGACCCTTGAAGCAAACGCCAGAAGGCCCAAAAGAGACTGTATCTCTTTCAAGCAGGCTTTTTTCTTCCTTACCAGTTTTAACAATAAAGAGCAAATTTTTTCAATTTTTTCTTCAGGTAACCTAAACTCCATTAATTCAGTATCAACAATAATACCTAGAAATTCCAGACAAGTGGAAGGCCATATAGTCTTCTCATGAGCCAATGGGATACCAAAATGGTTGCAAACCTCAAAAAATGTCTGTAATAAGTTAGCACAAATAAAAGAATCCTGAGGGCCTAAAAATAAAAAATCGTCTAGATAATGAATTAAAAATTGAGACCTGGAAACGGCAGAAACTACCCACTCTAAAAATGAAGAGAAAGACTCAAAATAAAAACAAGACAAGGAACAACCCATAGGTAAACATTTATCAAAATAAAAGTTACCATTAAAGAAAAAACCAAGGGAATTAAAAGATGAAGGATTAATGGGAAGTAAGCGAAAAGCTGACTTGACATCCGCCTTAGCTAAAATAGCTCCCTTCCCCAATATTCTCAATTTAACTAAAGCATCTTCAAAAGAAGCATATGAAACAGATGACATGCTCTCATCAATTTGGTCATTAAGGGAATCTCCTTTAGGAAAAGATAAGTGATGAATTAGTCTAAAATAATTCTTTTCCTTTTTGGGCACTACACCCAAAGGGGAAATCCTGAAATTTTTAAACGGAGAGAAAGAAAAGGGGCCCGCCACCCTTCCTTCTGAGATTTCAAAATTAACCTTATCTAATACTACCTGGGGAAATTTAGATACCGATTTCAAATTCTTAACTAAAGTACAACCTTGACCCTGAAAGGAAGGCAATAAAAAACCATCCCTAAAACCTTCAATGAGAAGATGTGCTTTCAACTTGTCTGGATACACCTGAAGCCTGGAGCATTTTTGCTATACTCACTGGTGTGTGTGCTTTTTGAAAAATTTCCAGCTTGCAAATTTGCTGCTGACATTTTTTTGAAACATTTTGAAACTGAGTGCGCTCCAGCACAAAAGGCACATCCATGCTTGTATTTACATGAATTGGGCCATTTACACTGACTATCAGTGAAGTTGAAACAAATTCCTCTTTTGTAACCGGACATGTGTTGAACTGTTGGTGCTGAAACCGGCCTTGCCACTGTTGGCCTCTGTGGCAGAAAAAGATTCAGCCAAAGGCCCACATCCTTAGCTCCCCAGTGCAATCTGGGATGAACTGATAATTTCTGACGAAAAGCTTCATCATAATTAAACCACGCCACTCCACCAAAATTTTTATATGCCTCAATTATAATATCTAAATGCTGAAATAAACCCGTACTTTTCTCAGGTGATTTTTCACAAAGCACACTTGCAAAAATACAAAATGCTTGCAACCAATTATTGAGGTTTTTTGCTATAGGTCTGCGTCTATCATCATCCTCTTTCTTCTCTGACTTATTAATGAAATCTTTAGCGGAAGGGAGAAGAGACAAAATATCCAAAAATTCCCCTCGCCAAATTTTTTCCTTAACAACTGGAGATAAATGATAACCTAACGGAGAAATATCACAGGGCATGGATTCCTTTAAAAAAAATTCTGGCAAGTTCTGTGACCTAGCATTGCTATAAGAAATATTACTAAATTGTTCTAAATGAATTGGTAAATCCTGGGCGCCATTAGCATTAACGCCACTAGGTGGCGACCAAACTCCCATAGCTGAAACATCAGAAGCTAAAACATTATTAATAGCTGGCTGACAAATCGACTTTTGACTGGCTAATTCCTTAGACACCTTTGTTAATAAATCCACAACACTATTCAATAAAACATTAACAGAAGGATCAGTCATACCTGTATTACCTTGTTGTAAAGCAGGCTCACTATCAGGCCCTGCTTCACTGATATTCAGCATTGACGGTTGCCTAGGAGATGCTTGACGCTGAGGAGAGGGAGACCACTCCCTCAGAGAGGTTGCTCCGCCTCCCGTACCGCCTTCGACCCTGCCCACCGCTTCAGTCACTGGAGCTCTTCCGCTCAGCTGGCCACTCCGCCTACCCGCTCCAAGCCTTCCCCCGCCCGCCTGCCCTCTGCTATGGTCCTGAGAAGGACCAGCTCTTTTGTGTACAGCAGGGCGTGTCGGGGTAGGAGAATAGCTCCGGCGGGGGTTGTGCTTTCATTTCGCCGCCCCATAGGACCGACCTGGGGCGGCGCTTCCTTGTTGACGCAACGTCTCCTCCTCCACACCTTCAGCATCCTCTTCACCCCGCATCAACATCTCCCTGGCTTCCACCGCTGGCCGCTCTCTTCCTCTCTCCTCCGGACCCGGATAGCTGACAGGCGGTGTAGCTCCCACCGGAGCCTCTTGACACGCTGCGCGGGGTAATTCTAAGCACTGGCGAATCCAGGCTTCTCCGCCGTCCTCTCCCGCCCGCTCTATCAGTCGCCGAAGAAGGCTCATCTTCTGGCCACAGAAGAGGCTGTTTGTTCAGGGAATATTCCCAGAGAGAACACCACAGCTTTTCTTCTGAGGCGAATGAGCCCCCTCAGCGGAACCCCCTTTTTAAAACCCCAAGAAAACTGGTTTAAACCAGTTCTTCCCGGGCTTTTCACATGTCATGAAGAGAGGTCACCTGTACCCCTTCTCAAAACATGTGACTAACAGCTGTTTCCCCGCTGGCCACAGGCTCTGCGGGGGAACTTGAAACTGCTGATCCAGCCGCTCTCCCATGAGGAAAAGGGGGGGTAAGAAACTGCCCTCTCCCTTTTCCTGTCATTCTAGTTACAAACCCATCTAGACAACAATGTAATAAACTTCTTTTAATACAAATAAATAGTTAACCTACATCTGTCAAAAACATTGTATTAGTGGGCGAATGAACGATGTTTACTATGAACGAATATTGTGCCCGCAAACCTGAAACTTGCCATTTTAAACGCCATTTTAAACTGTACAACAGTAAACAAAAACACATGGAGCAGCATGCAAGTAATAATAATAATAGGAACACACGACAAATACTTACTTTTTTGCAGCACTCTCTTGATCCTTCTGTACTGATCCTATGCCCTCAATTTGAGGTCTGACCAGTGTTTCCTCAATAGCTCCTTGGACCGCCATACGCCAAAATTCTTCTGCAGACTTTTCACAACTTTAGTCATGATTTTGGCCTTTCTCAAATTTGGGTTGCTGTACGGGCCATAATTCCCATCATAGTTAGCCCTCTTCAAGATGTCCACCATCTCCACCATCTCAACAAAGGCCATATTTGAGGCCTTAAATCTCCTCCTGGTGCGGGACGTTTCTGGCTCCAGGCTTTTGTCATTGCTGCTCTCCTCTGCATGCACCTGTCGTCTCTCCGCCACATGCTCTCCCACTGTGCCAAAAGAGAAGGGGCAAAGAATATACTAGAAAGAAGGTCAGGCGGGGAGTTTCAAGCATGTGCAGTGTATATAAAGCATAACATGCATGCGTCATACGTATGATCTGTGAGTGGAGGTACAATTTTAACTTGGGGCATCAGTGGCCTATACTGCTTTTAGATTGAGGCCTATATTGGGACAAGATTAGGAGAGTTTAGCCTGACATTAGGGTTTGTCTTGTGTTGTGTCTTGCAGAGAATATGGATAAATTCAATGATCATGACTTCTTCCCCAACTTCATTGATAAGTACAGGGAGCTGTTCTGTCTGTGGCAAGTGAAACACCCATTTTATAATAACAATCTAAAGCGGAAGGCAGTATTGGATCAACTGTTGGTGAAGCCGGTGATTTCCATGGCAGACATCGCCTATTTGAAGTGAAAAATTGGTGGCCTGAGGAGCACATAATAGGGAACGCAAAAAGGTCCAGGTTTCCATGAGATCAGGAGCAGCAGCAGATGATGATTATGTACCCAGACTGTAGTTTTTGTTAGACCAGACTGAAATCAGGCAATCGCTCTCAACCCTTCCTTCCACTCTTCCTTCCTTCCTTCGCTGGTATCTACATCTGAACTTTCGGACATAGAAACTGATTGTCTAGATGAAGATGAGATGATCAGAACATTGGCTTAAAATCTAGCCACTTCTTCCCCTATAGTTCATTCATCCCTCAAGCCAAAATCCTGCCCTTGCAGCCTGCTTTAGGTAGGCTGGACAATCCGGGCACTGAGAACAAGATTTGGTGAACACAGAATGTTTATAGAGGGTGGTACAGACCCTCATAGTGTTCCCGACACTTTGCTACAGTTCACCAAAAATCCACTGCAGGCCTTCAAGTTTGGGTGATTGAGCAAATCTCCAATGCCCTTCCTGCAGCAGAGAGATTTAAAAAGCTGTGTGCACGCAAAACGTACTGGATATATACTCTAGATGTACTTTCCCCTGGTGGCATCAATAAGAGTATTGAAATTTCTACTGTTATCTAATGTGCCCTCACCTCTTGGAGAGTTTTTTATCCCCACTTCTTACCCCCCCATTTCTATTCCGCCCTCCCCCCCTTTTTTAGACCTTGCAGTAACCTTTGACTATGCGAGCGCCTACATATGCAAGCATGTATGTATGTACGCGCGCATGTGCGTAATCAATATATGTGTAATACAATATGCGTTTCTTCTCTTATAAATAGCCATAAAAACATTGTTGTGCATTGTTGTTCCGTGGCGCACGCGCGTGCTCACATGCATATGCACGGATATGTGAGCGCTTATATGTGCGTGAGTGTGTATATGTGCGTGCATGTGTGTAATGTGTGTTCCTTCTCCCAAAGATGTAAAATAGTAACTAAAACATTGACTTGCACCATTATGTCAAGGCACACGCACATGATTTTATATATATATATATATATATATATATATATATATATATATATATATATATATATATATGCACAGAGCTTGAGATGCATCCATCTCTGTGTAGCCATGCGCCTCGTACATACTTTATAGTTTCTATATGTTCATGTGCATATGTACATGTATGTTTATATTTTTTAACTTATATACATATTTATAATTTTGCATCAGTAGTAACTTCTTATATATATATATATATATATATATATATATATATATATATATATCATGATTTTTATACAACTAGTTTTTATTCCTCATGCCAGTTATTTTTATATTGTTCCTTCTTTCCCCCTCCCTTTTCTCCATATCATGTCGGTTTAACTTTAACTTACAGTATTTATGATATAATGTGCATATCATTTATCTATTGCTGTCTCTGTATTTACCCATGAGTCTTGAATGTTTGCATCATCATTGTATATCTATCTGATTTTCAATTTTATTTTTACATCCATCATTTATTATATTATTACTTTAATCTTAATTTTATTATTATTATTATTTTATTATGTTTCTTATTTTTATTATTAATTTTCTATTTCCAATTCATTGATATCTTATTTCCCGTTTTCGCTGACTTTTTTTGTGTACGCAATTAAGATTTCTAATCCTCTGCACCTGTACTTTAAGTGCCCTCTTGTAGTATATTACTCCTTCCCCTCCTCCTGTGCATGGCCTATATATATCCGTCTTTGTAGTTGTCCCACTTGCTTGACGAAGGAGCGTGGCTGTCATACAATCTCAACCTGTACGCTCACGATACTGATCGTGCCCACCTCATGACGTCATCTTTCTCAGCCTGCGCTCCAGACCTCGTTCTGCTTTGAACTGCGCTCCACTCAGCCGTCTGTACCACTTCCTGCCCATTAGCGGCTACAGAACCTCAGCTTGACGGACTATCAGATGACCACATCCATGCTCAGCTTTTAAAGTGACTGAATGCTCATACATCACATACAAAATGTGAGTTGCCTGTATCAAATATGTTTTTATTATTATATTATATTTTATATAATATAATAATATGATATATTATATTATATTTATTATTAAAGTGTATGTTATCTCTACACCCAGAGGCACCTCTTCCTTTGCTTTTTTCACAGACTTTGGAACATGGTTTCTGTCCTTCACTGATGGCAGCCCTGGATGTGGAGCTCCTGGTTTTAAATGCTTTCTTTTGCTCTACTGGATGGCAGATTTTATATTTATAATCATACGGATTTTAACCTAATATGGACTCTCATTCATATCATTGGATTCTTGGTTTCAATTGGTGAGAGACTGATGGACATTGGGAAAAATCTTTGACCCTGTTTTTGTGCATTTACTTGTGTATTATGGAAAGTGGCAGCCAGGAGGTGGCCATGCCCAGTAGCCTGACTGAATCTCAAGTTCCTCCCCTACACCTTCCAACAAAAAGGCAGAGGAAGGGAAGGAACGTAGAGAAGTGTCAGGAAATGTTCCATCCGCTGATAATATCTGTCTTTTGGCGTGCAGTACTGTGGTCCACCAGCAGGTGTCTCCTGTCAGTTTTGAGCTGTCAGGAGAGCTTTTCCCTGCTGATGTTATATCATCTTTGGGCTGCAGTACTGGCGTCCACCAGCGGATGGATCCTGGCAGTATGGAGCAGGCAGCACCTCCTGCAATCAGGTCTGACTTGAGGCCAATCACAAGCCTATAAATAGCTGGCAAGCACTCGTATGTTTGCCCTGGTATTGTTCCTTGTGCCCTGACCTGCTGCTTGCGATCCTGAGCCTGATTCTGAACCTGTTCCTGTGCCCTGAACCTGTGACCCATGGTTCTGATCCTGTTTCCCTGTCCTGGTCCCTACCCTGTCCCACCTGTTACCATTATCCCTGTCCTGCAGTCTTATCCGTCCATCCTCTCCCTGTCCTGTGTTCCCTACCCCATCTGCTGATCTCCCCGTGTATGACCTTGGCCTGGCTTGTGTCTCTGATTCTGGACTGCCCTTGTTTATTTGCTGATCCTCTGTGCATGACCCTGGCCTGCCTATCGTTTACGATCCTAGCATTTCCCATTTATTGTACATATCTGTCTGTTGTTGTTTGGGGGTCTCTGTTGGTTGATTTATTGCACTGTGTGGTTGTATTTATATTATTCACTTTCCTTAATAAATCATATTTCACTTATACAAGTTTGGGTTTCCTCTGTTGCAGTCCACACAGTTCTGGTCTTATCTGATACATGACAAGAAGTCAGCGCTTGGTTTGAATTGGCAGGTTACTGCAGTCCTCACAAACACCCCTAATGTCCAGGAGGTGTTTGCATGTATGATGGCCAGTAAGATGCAGGAAATAGAGGTGGGCCAACGCCTCATCAATTAGGAGCTCATATTTCAGGTCCAAAATAAGGGGGCGAGGGGCAAACTCACCAAGAAAAGTCACGTATGTGAGTTGGACCATACTCCTCCTCCACCTCCTGCCACAACTCCAACATCACAGCCACAGCCTGGAAGAAAGCATGGAAGGAAGACTTGAGAGTGATGGCCTGGGTTCGGTCTGGTCTGGCAAAAGATGCAGGTTGTAATAAGACTACAGCCTGGGGACAAATATGTCATCTGCTGCTGCTCCTGATCTCTCTGAGTCCTGGGCCGGATTGTGCTCCCTATTAAATGGACTCCTCTGGTTACCAATTTGACCTGGCAAATAATTGATGTCTGCCCTGACAGTTTTTTTTGTGAGTAGGCAGGTACATTTCAAAAATACAATGTCAAATTAACAAGGGACACCAACACCAACCAACCTCTTTGAGGTTAAAAATAGAAGATAATAATGGTGTTGTGGTAACTTGACACACAAAATGACAAAAAATATTATGGAGATCATTAGAAAAAAAAATCAGGAGATCTTGATAAAAAGTAGATCACTCTAAAAAAAAAAAAAAACATTATTCTGGAGATCTGGCAAAAAAAAAAAAAAAAAAAAGATTATTCAGGAGATCACGAGAAATAATTAAAGAAATCAGTTTGTCAGAACTCTGTGTGAATATCAGCAGCAAAACAACTTCATTATTCTAGCATTATAAAGAAGAGAATGCGCTGCATTGAAATATTAAAAAATTAGCAGCGTGACAAATGTGCTATCTCCATTACGAACGCTAGTTTTACCTGACCGAGCACTTCCGTCTTGTACTTGATTTTGAGCATGCGTGGAATTTTGTGCCTCATACTTGTGTACACACACTCGGAGTTTCCGACAACAACGTTTTTTTTTTAAATTTGAGAACCTGCTCTCAAACAGTTCCGACAACGCGCTCACATTGAACATTTTCTGTCGAAAAATCCGATCCTGTGTATGCCCCATAATGCCCTGTACACACGGTCAGACATTCCGACCACAAAATCCGTCAGATTTTTTCAGACAGATTTTGGCTAAAACTTGTGTTGCATACACACGGTTGGACAAAGTTGTCAGAAAATCCGATCTTTTGGAATGAGGTGACGTTTGTTGCATATGACGGGACTACGTAGAGGCTAGTAGCCAATAGCTTTGGTCTCGTAATTTAATCTGAGCATGCGTGGCACTTTATCCATTGGAATTGTCTACAAACGATCAGAAAAAGTCTGATCGGATTTTGTTGTCTGAAAATTTTAGATCCTGCTCTTAAACTTTTTCCGTTTGGATTTCTGATGGAAAAAGTCTGATAGAGCCCACACACGATTGGATTTTTTCCGACAACATAATCCGATCAGACCTTTTCCATCGGAATTTCCGACCATGTGTACAGGGCATTAGACTTTTCTTAATAGCTTTTCTTAATAGCTCCCTCGGAATTGGAAGTCACAAGTTGTACCTACTTTGACAGGGTAGTTCAAGGTTCTGAGCGAACTTATATGAATCGAATGTATGATTACACAGGCTAATGATAAATCTGAGCGAGTGTGGATGTCTTGGTGGATCTTCACCAACATGCCTAAATTTAAATAATATTTTTAAGCCTTCTCTTTACATGAGATTTTCGAGACATTGTTTGTGTCTAAGCTGAGCCTTCCCTTTGTTCCCCTGTTCTTTTCCCATCTTTTTTTTTCTCTATCCTTTGTTTTTCTTCTACTTCAACATGTAAAATATACTATAAAACCTAAAGTATACTAATATGATACGTTTGATTTTCAAGCTGTTGAGAACCTACTATGATTTCATGCAAACAGCTTTGTCCGCCTTTTGAATATTTGTGCATTAACCAATGTATAATACATATACATGTCAAATAATATGATCTGTATATGTAGTTATACTTTGCCTCTTTCAATAAATGCTGGTATTAATTAAATAAAAACCTTTTGATAGATTACCAAATCCCTTTTCAATATACTACTTCACCCACTAATTCTTGCCTATTTGCCCGGATCAAACCTTCTACAAATTATTAAACTATGTCCTGACCACAACCTGGTGCCTAATTACCTAGAATGGTGGCAAGCAAAAGCATGGTCTAAAATAGACCTACCATATATATATATGCATTCAATATGTTCTTAACATACAGCTAACACCAGATTCTTACTTCTGTCATCTATCACCACCTAACAAGAGGCCTAGTCTGTCATCTATCGCCACCTAACAAGAGGCCTAGTCTACCCCCCTTCTTTTCCTATCCCCTTATCCCACCTTTGCTTTCTACTTCTTAGTCTTCAGATGCTATTTACAGTATGCTACTATCTAACTTTTCACTATACTGCATTACCAGAATAAAAAAAATTATATTCCTTATTACAGTATATCACTGGATCTGTAACTTGTGTTGGTTCTACAGCATTGCAATGAAAATAAATACATTTTCTTTACATTCCCTAAAAACGCTGCTAAACTCCTGTAGGAGAAAAATAAAGTAAACTTTTATTTGAAGTATTGCATAATATTGTGTTCCAAATTGCATTCAAAATGCAATTTGTATATTGTATCTTACAAACATGTTATCTGAGATTTGTTATTTCAACATTTATTATATACAAAATCTTAATTAAAGAGAAAGGTAAAAAAAAAATCCTATGTGCCCTGTACATGGCAGAATATATTGGCTATACATAAATTCATTGAATAGATTCCTGAAAATAATGCTTGTTTTCTTTTTACTTATGGATGAGTTCTTATTCTTGTTTTGTACTTATAGTGGCAGCTGGTGCAACTGCCTCCACAATACTATAAATAAATAAAAGAATGTTTATTCTTTGAAAATAATTGAAAGTATGCAGATGCAAACATATAGGTTAAAGTGGTTGTAAACCCACATGAAAAAAAAAAAGACAAAGGCATAATAAGCTAGTATGCACAGCATACTTGCTCATTATGTAATACTCACCTTAGATCGAAGCCCCTGTTGTGGTGCCCATACACAGCACCAGCCAGCGATATTTGTCCCCAGAGTTACTTCTGGGTAACACGGCTTCCGGGCTGTGATGCAGTAATGGCACATTCACTGAAGCAAACGGCAACGTTGCTTCAGTGCACATATGATGATGTTATCGGCACATGCAGATACAGGGGATATCTCCTAAACCATTCAGGTTTAGGAGATATCTGGAATAGCTACAGGTAAGCCTTATTATAGGCTTACCTGTAGCAAAAAGTGGATTGTAAGGTTTACAACCACTTTTAGGGACTTCGCATTGAACCTTGAAAAATTGCCTTTTCTTTCTTGTCATTAAATGGGCTAATTAAGTAAAATACAGTGTTCCCAGAATTTCAAGAAGGCACTGCAATATCAGTGCAGTCAATAAGATGAAAGATTTCTACATTTAGAAAATATATGGATTGTGAAATCTACAAAAAGGAGCTGCCATCTTAGAAAAGAAGTAGGAATCTTGTTCACATATGTTGATAAATATAAAAAGCATACAGGAACATGTTACACTAGCGAAGTATATACATGTTTGGCTATGTTTTAAAAAGCCACCTCCCATTTTTACAATAAGAATAGGTAAAAAGGTCTCATACCTGTATAATTGTATATATCTATATCGATATATACAGATATATATATATATATATATATATATATATATAGATATATATATATATATATATATATATATAGATATATAGATATATATATATATATATATATATATATATATATATACACACACACACAGTGGGGCTGATTTACAAACTGTTTGCGCCATGAGTTTTCATATTCACAAACCATTTATGCCTGTAACACAGTGCAATTCCCCATTAAGGCTGCTTTCACACTGCAGCGGGAGCGGCGTCGACGGTAAAGTGCCGCTATTTTTAGCGGCGCTTTACCGTCGTTTTAGCGGCGGTCTGCGGGCTGGTTTTAACCCCCGCTAGCGGCCGAAAAAGGGTTAAACCCGCCCGCAAAGCGCCGCTGCAGTATTGCCGCGGTGTCCCATTGATTTCACAGGAGCGGTTTAGGAGCGGTGAATACACCGCTCCTTCACCGCTCCAAAGATGCGGCTAGCAGGACTTTTTTCACCGTCCTGCCAGCGCATCGCTCCAGTGTGAAAGCCCTCCGGCTTTCACACTGGAGAGAAAGGGGCCGGTTTTTTTCAGGCGCTACACAGGCGCCATTTTTAGCGCTGTAACGCCTGAATACCGCCCCAGTGTGAAATCAGCCTTACTATTATCATGCCGGCGCATGGGAGGTGACGATCGGTGCACCGCTATAGACATGGCGCACGCATTCTTCAACTCAGAATTTAAAGAAGGTTGAAGTGCCAATTTTATGCGGGTGATGTGGCTGATGTGAGGAAGTATAGTAATAACTGTTCAAGTAACAAATATGCCCAAAATAGAATGGGAAAGTAACTTTTTCCGAACAAGCCTGCTGCGTCTGCAAATACACTTGGAACTGCGTGAGGTCCATTTATGCACTGCACATGCGCAAGAAGCATTTGCGCACGTTCAAGTGCTTTGGTTCACTGCGCCGGCAAAATCTTAGCAAATTTCAAGCCATGTAGATGCATTTGCATAAGTTGAACAGGCGCCCTTGCCTTTTTTTTAGGCTGGTTCACTTCTATGGTTTTTTTAAGGCTATCCATACCAGACTCTTATCCGAGCACGTAACCTGGCAGGCCACAGGATAAGAGGGGGGATGAGAGAGCGCCCCCTTCTGAACCATACCAGGCCAAAGCACCTTGTCTCCATGTTGATGAGGACAAGGGCCTCATCCCCACAACCCTAGCCAGTGGTTGTGGGGGTCTACGGGCGGGGGCTTATCCAAATCTGGAAGCCCCCTTTAACAAGGGGACCCCCAGATCCTGGCCTCCTCCCGTGTGAAATGGTAAGGTTTTGTACCCCTACCATTTCACCAAAAAAGTGACAAAAGTGTTAAAAATCACAAGAGACAGTTTTTGACAATTCCTTTAAAGTCTTCTTCTTTCCAACCTTCTTCAGGTCTTCTACCTTTCTTCATCCTTCAGTTTCTTCCTCCATCTTCTTCTTCCTCCATCTTCTTCCTCCAATCCTCTGCTTCTTGCTCCAGTGTTCTCATCCGGCGTCTTCCTCCACGGCGTCTCTTCTTCCTCGCTTCCTTCTCAGGCCGCACAATCTCTCCACGCAATGGGAGGCTCCTGCTGTGTGCCGCTTCTCTTCTTCTGACACTTCTTATATAACGAAGGGTGGGACCACCCGGTGACCTCGCCCCCTCTGATGCACGGTTCTGTTATATAAGTGTCAGAAGAAGAGAATCATCACACAGTGGGAACCTCCCATTGCACGGAGCAGCCCAAGAACAAAGCGATGCCAGACGAGAACACCGGAGCAAGAAGCAGAGGATCAGAAGAAGAAGCAGAGGAAGAAGATGGAGGAAGAAACCAAAGGATGAAGGGAGGAAGAAGGAAGAAGACCTGAAGAAGATGGAAAGAAGAAGACTTTAATAAAGGAATTGTCAAGAACTGCCTCTTGTCATTTTTAATACTTTTGTCACTTTTTTGGTGAAATGGTAGGGGTATACCCCCTTAGGCCGGGATCTGGGGGTCCCCTTGTTGAAGAGGGCTTTCAGATTCCTATAAGCCCCCCACCCGCAGACCCCCACAACCACTGGCCAGGGTTGTGGGGATGAGGCCCTTGTCCTCATCAACATGGTACCAAAGCACCCTCCCAATGTTAAGGGCATGTGGCCTGGTATGGTTCAGGCGCTCTCTCGTCCCCCCTCTTTTCTATGGATTTTGAGGGGGACCCCCACGCCATTTTTTTTTGGAGCGCGGTTCCCCTTAAAAGCCATACCAAACCTGAAGGGCCTGGTATGGATCTTGAGGGGGACCCCCACGCCATTTTTTTATTTTTTGGCACGGGGTTCCCCTTAATATCCATACCAGACCTGAAGGGCCTGGAAGAATGCTCTTAGAGGGGAACCCATGCTGTTTAAAAAAAATAAAAATGAAAGTCACCTGGCCTGGGGGCAACTTAAAGTCATATTGTAAGTCGCCCCAAGTCACGCTGTGATTCATACTCAAGTCGTGTCCAAGTTGCCTCCCAAAGTCATGCTGGAAGTCATGTTGCCCCTGTGTGAATGGACTCTTAATGATATAGCATGCACTATGCGTGCGCCGGCATATTATCATCTGCTGTGCTTATGCGTGCGCCTGTTCACATGCTCAATTAATAATTTATCTGGTGCACAAATTAAGGTATGAACCGGTGCAGAGCATTCATCTTAGTAAATTACCCCATTGTCTTGAAAATGTATTTATACCCCATTCCTTGAAATTTTCCACATTTTGTCATGTTACAACCTAAAATGTGAATGTATTTTATTGGGATTTTATGTGATAGACAAACACAAAGTGGCACATAATTGTGAATTGTTAGGAAAATGATAAATTGTTTTCAAATCTTTTACCAATAACTATGTGAAAAGTGTTGCATGCATTTGTGGTCAGCCCCTCTGCATCAATACTTTGTAGAACCACCTTTCGCTGCAATTACAGCTGCAAATCTTCTGGGGTATGTCTCTACCAGCTTTGCACATCTAGAGAGTGCAAATTTTGCCCATTTTTCTTTGCAAAATAGCTCAAGCTCTGTCAGATTGGATGGAGAGCTTCTGTGAACAGAAATTTCCAAGTCTTGCGCAGACTCTCAATCAAAATTTAGGTTTGGACTTTGACTGGGCCATTCTAACACATGAATATGCTTTGCTCTAAACCATTTCATTGTAGCTCTGGCTGTATGTTTAGGGTCGTTGTCCTGCTGAAAGATGAACCTCCACCCGAGTCTCAAGTCTTTTGTAGACTCTTAGCCCTTGTACACACGGTCGGAAAATCCGATGGAAAATTACCAATTGGACCGTGATGTAGGATAATCCGACAGTGTGTGGGTTCCATCGGACTGTTTCCTTCGGAATATCCAACGGACAAAGTTTGAAAGCTGGCTATAAAATTTTCCGACAACATGATCCGATGTGCGTCAGTTCCGATCGTGTGTAGCCTAGTCCGACGGACAAGGTGCCATGCATGCTCAGAATAAATTCTGAGACGGAAGCGCTCGGTAAGGTAAAACTACCACTCGTAATCGATATAGCACATTCGTCACGGTGCAATGTTAAAAATTCTTTAATGCAGCGCATTCTCTTTTCTTGAGAATGCTACAAGAATGAAGTTGTTTTGCTGCTCATATTCCCACACACTTCTCCCAAACGTATTTCTTTATTCTTTTTCCTCATTTCATGAATACAATATTTTCATTTCGGATCATCATCAGATTACTATTCTTCTAGTCTTCCGTGAAACAAGTTTCAGGACAAAAACATGGAGACTTAACCCCTCCTTACTTAAAGACCCAGTGAACATAGATCAATTCTCAACTTGCATCAAAGACTACTTCACACTAAATGACAGTCCACAAACATCTACCCTAACTCAATGGGAAGCTCATAAATGTGTCATCCGAGGGGAACTCATAAAAACTGCCTCTAAAATCAAAAAAGAATGTCAATCTAAAATGTCATTGCTTATGTCCCAAATACGATCTTTAGAAGAAGCACACAAACAGAATACAGCATATAAAACATACCAAAACCTAACCCAAGCAAGAATACTTCTCCTGGAAGAATTAAACATGAAAACCAAAAGACAATACATACTAAGACACAAAATCTATTACGAACAGGGAAATAAAACTGGCAGATTCCTGGCCAGAGCGAGACTTTTTCCGTTGGAATGTCCGACCAACAAATTTTGAGAGCAGGATATAAAATTTTATGACAACATGATCTGATGCACGTCAATTCCGATTGTGTGTAGCCTAGTCCGACAGACAAAGTGCGACGCATACTCAGAATAAATTCTGAGACGGAAGCGCTCGGTCAGGTAAAACTGCCGTTTGTAATCCATATAGCACATTCGTGACGCTGCAATGTTAAAAATTGTTTAATGCAGCGCATTATCTTTTTCTTTATAATGCTACAAGAATGAAGTGGTTTTGCGGCTCATATTCACACACACTTCTCCGAAACTTATTTCTTTATTCTTTTTCCTCATTTCATGAATACAATATTTAAATTTGGCAGATCTCCCCAATCATTTTTTCTGTAAATTTTGTGGTTGGTTTTTTTAATCAAGATCTCCTTTTATGACATTTTGCTCATCTTCGTAATTTTTTTGGTGTGTTTTGTAGTTTTCTTTTTTAATCTCTAGGAGGTTGTTTGGTGTTGGTGCCCCTTGTTTTAATTTGACTTTGTATTTCTGAAATGTACCTGCCTACTCACAAATAAACTGTCCTTTTTGAAGTAAGACACATAGGCAAGTATTACTTGAACCAAAAAAAAAAACTTTATTTAGGTGTCAGCAACAAATAAAGAGGGAGGCAACGCTGGAGAAACTGGGGAAATTTGCGAAGCCTTTGGCCCCCAGGGCACACATCAACTATTTAAACGCAAAAATTGGTGGCCTGAGGAGTACATATCTGAGGGAGAACAGTCTGGTCCTGAAGTCCAAGAAATGCGGAACAGCAGCAGATGACATCTATGTCCCCAGGCTGTGGTCCTACAAGAGGCTGCATCTTCTGTCAGACCACACTGAACCCAGGCCATCACTCTCTGTTCTTCCTTCCACGCTTCCTTCCAGGCTGTGGCTCTGTTGCTGGAGGTGTAGCAGAAGGAGGAGGAGGAGCATGGTTCAAATCACACAAGTGTGTTGTTTGTGTGATTTGGCCCAACAACCCCTTGTTGAGTGTGAGGATGAAGAGCTCCTCACACAAGAGGTGTTGCCCCTCCTCCATTTGCTGGAGTTTGCAGGCAGCCAAGGAGGCAAAGGCCTCTTGATATGTGGGGGTGACTTTGAGGGCAGCTGAAGCCTCCCCAATAAGCTTCAGAGCCGACTCCTCCACATTCCCCCCCTTTCTGGCCCTTTTGTGTGGAAGGCGGAGGGGAGGGACCTGTGACTGAGTCAGGTTCCTAGGCCTGTCCACCTCTTGGCTGCCGCTTACCCCTGCCTCCTTCTGGCTGCCACGTTCCACAGCCACCTCCTGGCTGCTGCATTCCACACCCTCCTCCTGGCTGAAGTCTTCCTGTGTATGAAAAAGGGACATAGTTTTAGTTTTAGGTTCATCAAACACACACAATTTTCAGCTCAGAACCGTTGCAAATTGTTAACAAATAGAAAAGACTCATTCTGAGCCCAGCATTTTTCCTTCTTGGCCCAAATGTTTTGGCCACTACTGTCTATTGATATGTGATACACTTTCTAAAATCAATCACAAGAGCCCCTCCTCCATTTGCTGGAGTTTGCAGGCAACCAAGGAGGCAAAGGCCTCTTGATATGTGGGGGTGACTTTGAGGGCAGCTGAAGCCTCCCCAATAAGCTTCAGAGCCGACTCCTCCACATTCCCCCCCTTTCTGGCCCTTTTGTGTGGAAGGCGGAGGGGAGGGACCTGTGACTGAGTCAGGTTCCTAGGCCTGCCCACCTCTTGGCTGCCGCTTACCCCTGCCTCCTTCTGGCTGCCACGTTCCACAGCCACCTCCTGGCTGCTGCATTCCACACCCTCCTCCTGGCTGAAGTCTTCCTGTGTATGAAAAAGGGACATAGTTTTAGTTTTAGGTTCATCAAACACACACAATTTTCAGCTCAGAACCGTTGCAAATTGTTAACAAATAGAAAAGACTCATTCTGAGCGCAGCATTTTTCCTTCTTGGCCCAAATGTTTTGGCCACTACTGTCTATTGATATGTGATACACTTTCTAAAATCAGCAATTAGTGAGCACAATCAAGTTAACATCATTCATTTTTACTCCAAAAATATGTAGAACAATACTATACCTGGCTCAAGCTGGGCTCCTCCACGTCTTCCTGTCTGGAAGGCCCAGGTTGGGCAGACTCAGCAGGGGTGGAATGAAGCATAGAAGGATGGAAGGGTAGAGAGGGATTCCCTAACCTCAGTCTGGTCTGACAGAAAATGCATCCTCTCATAATACCACAGCCTGGAGACATAAACTTCATCTGTTGCTGCTCCAGTTTGCATGGACTCCAGCACCTTCCTGTGCTCCCTCAGATATGTACTCCTCAGGCCACCAAATTTCGTTCTTAAATAGTTGATGTCTGCCCTGGGGACCACCGGCTTCACAAACTCCACCAGTTTCTCCATCGCTGCCTGCCTCTTTAATTTGTTGCTGTAGTGGGGATGTGTAGCTTGCCACAGACAGGGCAGCTCCCTGTACTTGTCGATGAACAGGGGGAGAAAGCTATGCTCGTTAAACCCATCCATCTTGTCTGCAAGACACAACACAAGACAAACCCTAATGTCAGGCTAAACTCTCCTAATCTTGTCCCAATACAGGCCTCAATCTAGAAGCAGTATAAGCTAGTAATGTACCAAGTTAAAATTGTATCTTCGTTTGCACGATCGGTGTGTCAGTTTCTCCCTCTGCTCACAGATCGTACGTACGACACACGCGTGTTGCGTTTTATATACAGTGCGCATGCGTGAAACTCCGCCATCCCCTGACGTTCTTTCTAGATCATGGGTCTTCAAACTATGGCCCTCCAGTTGTTCAGGAACTACAATTCCCATCATGCCTAGTCATGTCTGTGAATGTCAGAGTTTTACAATGCCTCATGGGATGTGTAGTTTCGCAACAGCTGGAGGGCCGTAGTTTGAGGATCCCTGTTCTAGACTATTCCCCGCCCCTTCTCTTTCGGCACAGTGGGGACATGATCAGAATTCCAATAACGAGGAGGAGGACGAGGAAAGCCCAGAGCCTGAAATGTCCCGATCCCAGAGGAGAAGATTTAAGGCCTCAAATATGTCTTTTGTTGAGATGTTGGTGATGGTGGACATATTGAAGAGGAACGACTATGATGGGAAGTATGGATCTTACCCAAACTCAAATATCAGAAAGGCCAAGATCATGACTAAAGTTGTGAAGAGTCTTCAGAAGAATTTTGGAGTACAGCGATCCAAGGATCAACTGAGAAAGCGCTAGTCAGATCTGAAACTGAGGGAGCACGATCAGTACAGAAGGATCAAGTTAGTTATTCAAAAAAGTAAGTAGTTGTCGTTCATATTATTATTATTATTGCTTGCATACTGCTCCATGTGCTTTGATTTAATGTTGTACAGTTTTAAAATGGCCACTTTCATGTTTATGGGTTCAATCGCAGTGGCGTAACTAGAACCTTCAGGGCCCCGATGCAGGAAACCTTGGAGCCCCCCCCCCCCGACCTCCGGACAGGGCTCTTTTCTCCGAGCCCGATGGTGGAACACCAGGGCCCAGTCCCAAGTGGGTGGCCGCATATAAAGGAACCGATTTAAAAAACATCAATTAAAGCCACTGTGCCCATCAAACGCCACCACTGTACCATCAAGAGCCACCACTGTACCATCAAATGTCACCGCTGTGCCCATCAAACTCTGCTGCTGTGCCCATCAAACTCTGCCGCTGTGCCCATCAAACTCTGCCGCTGTGCCCATCATCAAATGCCACCGCTGTGCCCATCAAATGCTGCCAGTGTACCCAACAAATGCTGCCACTGTGCCCATCAAATGCCGCCACTGTGCACATCAAATGCTGTTGGTGTGCCCATCAAATGCTGCCACTGTGAATCCCCACCACCCGCTCGCTGTCTGCCCGCCACTTACCCTGTCTGGGTGGGGCAGCGGGTAACGGCCATGAGCGGGGTCCTCCATGCATCTCCTGCCATCCTCATCTCCTGTCCTCTCCTCCTGATAGGCGTCCAATAGCTGTGCCTATCGTTTCAGCCAATCAGGTGATGGGTAACAGACCCGCACACCTGATTGGTGGAGAGGCGGTTCAGTGTTAGGAAAGTGAATATTAATTCACTTTTCTAACACACCTGGGCAGACTGTGAGCGTCAAGCATGCGCTCGCAGTTCACCTATTTTGAAGCCTATTAGAGCCCATGGCTCTAATCAGGTGCTGCAAAAACACCCCCCGCCGCTGTAATTCAGGCGCCCGACACCCCAAAAGGGACCAGACACCTAAATATGGGGGTGCCAGCGGTGGCTATGGATAGATTCATGCTATGCTATGCATGAAGCTATCCATTGGTCATAGAGGGTGTGGCTGGAGAGAGGGGGTGGCACCTGTGCACCCTTTTGGATGCACCGCCACTGATAAACACATGCACATTCACATACATACATATGCATACATGCACACTCACATACATGCGCACACAAACATGCATACATACACATACATATATGAACACACACACACACACACACACATACATGCTCACACACATACATGCTTACACACACACACATGCATGCTCACACACACACACATGCATTCTCACACACACACACATACATGCATGCTCACACACACGCATGCTCACACACACAAATACATACAAGCATGCTCACACACACACAAGCATGCTCACACACACACACACACACATACATGCATGCTCACACACGCACATACAAGCATGCTCACACACACACATACAAGCATGCTCACACACACACATACATGCATGCTCACACACGCACATACAAGCATGCTCACACACGCACATACAAGCATGTTCACACACGCACATACAAGCATGCTCACACACGCACATACAGGCATGCTCACACACTCACATACAAGCATGCTCACACACATACATACAAGCATGCTTGCTCACACGCACATACATACAAGCATGCTCACACACACACGCACATACAAGCATGCTCACACACACACACACACACACACACACATACAAGCATGCTCACACACGCACATACAAGCATGCTCACACACGCACATACAAGCATGCTCACACACGCACATACAAGCATGCTCACACACACGCACATACAAGCATGCTCACACACACGCACATACAAGCATGCTCACACACACATACATACAAGCATGCTCACACACACATACATACAAGCATGCTCACACACACACATACAAGCATGCTCACACACACACATATAAACACAAATGCAGTAGCTAGTCTTATAAAAAAAAGGCAGACATTTACAGTACCTTGGCTCTTCCTGCCGGGTACTGCACTGTAGGGGGAGACAAAGAGCACACACTTTACCCTAATGTGAGGAGCTCCCGCACAGAGCCGATTTCAGTTTGGCTGATGATAGAGGAGCTCCTCTCAGCCTCCCCTCCTACGGAAGAGTACAGGGGGCCTGAGGGCCCCCTGCAGCAAGGGGCCCGGTCGCCATGGTGATCTTGGTGACCCCTATAATTCCGCCACTGTTCAATCGTTCGTAATAAACATTGTTTGTTTGCCCACTCCAAAAACAATGTTTTGCCAAGTTGCACTTGACTACATTTGTTCACACAACAGGTAAGTATTCCAGCTTTAGAAAGTGTCAAAAATAATGTTTTCACCTTTGAACTCCTTTTTTACATTCTCATAGGGGAGAGAAGACTCGGGATGTCTGAGGACACCAGGGACCCCACACCTCTCAAAGAAGGGGAAATACCAAAAGCACAAGCAGAGGAGGAGGAGGAAGGAGAGATTGTAGAGATTGGCAAAATTGGCACCACAACAGGTGAGTGTCAGAGACCACAGCTTCAGGTAAGCTAATCAATGTATGCCTGCATATTTATAATTCATGGTGTTTTTTGTTTTTTTTTATGTGATGTGGATGTTGTGGAAGAAGAATGCCCAGGTCCTCATTGGGGAGATAATGGGGTGAAATCATGATTTAGAGAATATCCAGAAAAACATCAATCATGTTCAACAAAAAATGAAGAACATCATTGATGTTTTAGGGAGAGTCTGAAAAACCCCAAACTAGCTAGCATTCATTTTAAATGTTCAAAAATACTTTTATATTTTTAGAAAAGCCAAATTTGGAAGATGCACACAGTGTGTCAACATGTACTCCCATCATGGGGGATCAATGTATGTGTTTTGTGGGTGCAACTCCTTCCTTGCTACTAAAGTGGCTGAGATGAAGGGGTTGCACCCCCAAAACACGTACATTGATACCTCATGATGGGAGATAGCACATGTTGACATGAGGCATGGGATCAGGAGGAAACTGGCCACTTTTTGATTCTCAATTTGTGTGCATCTTCTAAATTTGGCTTTTCCAGGGATGACACCCCATCTGATGAAGGCAATATCAGCACAGTTTGTACATGTACTCATGTCTGATATTGTCTTCACTTTTCAAAGTTGAACTTTGTAAGTTCCTGTGTTCTGTATGTTATGCTTTGATACATGCCTGTTTACACAAAAATGCCACGTTTGAAAAATGTTACCCAAAATAATGTTTTATATCCACCAAATATGTTGGTTTGTTGTAAAACACTTTTTTAAACGCACATGTGAATGTGCTTTGAGTAAAAAGTTAAATTATCAAGAATGTGTGGCTTCCTTTTTCAATGTGCAAAAGCAGTATTTGTAGTAAAGTTGTTGTTTTCTGTGACAATGGGTGTTATTTACTAAAGGCAAATCCACTTTGCATTCCAAGTGCAGTTTCAGGTGCGCTTTTGCAGTGCACTTGTAGTGCATAGTGGATTTTCCTTTAATAAATAACACCCACAGTGATGTTTAAATTTCCCCAATCACGACATTTTCATGACCCCACATATTTCTGCCATGGTGCTGAAAATGATCAATATTTTTGTCAGTAATGCACTACATACATTATCAACAAAAACAAGGTGTGTGTGTAGCAGACCCACAACATAATAAGATTATCTGAAGAAGAGACTGTCACCTCATCTCGCTCTGAAATCGGGTTTGCACTGTTGTAGAAAAAGGCCCAAAAAAGCCCCAAATAAAACCTAGGAGGCACCTAAAACAAAGCCAAGCAGTAAATGAAAACAAAGATTATTGGAGTTTCAAAGAAAAATGTATTAAAAAAATGCCTCTCAGACATTGTCTGGCATATCAATGGCCCCCCTACTCACAAAGTATTCCATATATCTGGATCTGACCTCACGGGCCCTTTGGGCAAGCCAGGACGAGCAGCTTAAAGGGCCGTGAGGTTGACATTTTCCGGCAAGTCTGCATCAGGCCCAACTGAGGCCACATAGTTTGCTGAGTGTTTTTTCAAAAAAATGTGCAGAACGCAGCAGCCAAGCAGAATATGATTTAGTTTATATTCCGCCATGTGTGTTGGAGTCAAAAATAAGTGGAACAGACTGCCACACATTAAAGATCTTCTGATCTGGGGTGAGGATCCTCATTGGGAAAGGCCGCATCAGATGATGTGTCAGAGCAAACGCCTCATCCGTGATGAAAACAAAGGGGAGTCCTTCGACATTCTCCTCTGGAGGTGGCAAGCCCAGACTGCCACTCTGGAGACGCCAGTAGAACTCCGTCCGCGCGAACACTCCACCATCCGACATACGGCCATTTTTCCCCAGGTCCACATACAGGAAGTCATACGTCGCTGACACCACCGCCAATATCACAATACTATTATACCCCTTGTAATTATAATAGTAGGACCCCGAATTGGGTGGTGGGATGATGCGGACGTGTTTCCCATCAATTACACCTCCACAATTGGGAAAGTCCCAACGGCTGGCAAAGTGGGAGGCCACAGTCTGCCATTCCTGTGGCGTTGAAGGAAACTGTGGAGTCAAACAAGAAAAAAAATAGTCATTTTGCACATCAACATTGCAAGTAGATTAGACACAAACATTTTTGGCCAATATCAGTATAACATTTTTGGAAATGAGTATTTAAAGCCAAAAGTATAAGGTCCCCTTATCAGATTCCTCACCCCCCCCCCCCATCTGATGGCCCATTGCAAAAGATGAGGGGGGGATGTTTTGGACAGGTAACCCTCTCCACTTCATTGAGAGCTGAATGCATAAATAATGTGTGATACTTTGGCCAGCCCCTCCTTACTTACACTATTGGCAGCCCACCGGACAGGTAAGAAGTGTCATAATACAAAAAAAAGGAACAAATGGAAGCACATTTTGACATTCTGCTATTACCTATCAAGATAATAATAGGAGAAAAAAAAAACTTTAAACAGTAGCAAAGGTTTAGGGTGGCCCTGCCTATAAAAGCTTACAATCTAAAAAAGCAGACCAAGCGATACATAGTGAGAGGACAAAATTCAGTTTTTGGGTATGGGTGGGATAGACATTCATGAAGAGATGAGTTTTCAGGGATTGCCCAAAGAAGGACAGAGAGGCAGATATCCAGAGATATTGGGGTAGGAATTTCTACAGTATAGGAGAGGTTCTGGAGAAGGCATTGAGGTGAGAATATGAGGAGTAGATGAGTGAGATAGAGAGTAGGAGGTCTTGGAAGGAGTGAAGTGGATGGTTTGGGTATTAGGAGGAGATACAGTAGTCAAGGGATAACTAAAGATAACTAACTAAGTAGTGAATAGTAACTTAGCGGTGTCGCTGGTAGTAATGGGTGTATTTTGGAAATGTTACGGAGATGAAGGCGGCAAGATTTTAGAGAGGTTAGAGTCCAGAATCATATTTAGCAATCTGGCAGGAATGACTAAAATTTGTGCTGGGGAATAGTTGTGGGAGAGTACATGGATGGTAGAAACATAATGAGCTTAGTTTTGGAAAAATTGAGGATTAGAATGTGGTGTGATCCATACTGATATATCAGCTAATATATTTGCAATGACGAGGCTTGGAGCGCACTTCCAGTTTGCGCAATGGCGATTTAAATGGAAGTGTGGTTTTCACATTCAGGACCTGGTTGGTTGGTCTCCCTTCTATGATCTGGAGTGCATATGGTTGGAGCACAATGTCGCAGATGGCATTGATGCGGTCATGTGATCATATGTTAGGAGGGATGCTGTTTTAAATAGACTGTGATTGGTCATCAATATTCGGTGGGAGGGGTGATGTTATGGGAAGCACTTCTGACTGGCTGAGGAAGTATTCTGCTGTCAGCAGAAGACAGCTGATCCTGTTTGTGGTTAATTTCAAGTTTTAGTTATATAGCGTGGTGGCTAATAGTGAGTTAGATGCCCCAGTAGAAGGACTTTAGTCCTAAACATGTCTGGTCTGTAACTCACTCGAATTTTTCTTGTTACCATGCTGTGACTTATATATGCACTTACCGGATGGATAATTGTGCATTTTTATCTTTTGTTTTAACTATTTTTTAATTAAAGTTCCTTGCTCATATCCTGATTCATGCACTATGTGGAATCCTTTTTTCTCCTCTTTTTTTATGATTCAAACAACCATATTTGGATACTGTTCAGAGTTGGATCTGCCTTATGGTTACCTCCCGGACTGTTTCACGGCTTCCGTGTTACTGCACAAAGATCTGCCGGATTAAGCAATCCGAACGCTCGTTTGACTCACCGCTGTATAGTGTATGTGTGTCCATCGGTTACGGTAAGTGTACCCTATCTATTCACTATTACATAAGGATTCTTACTCATGATTAGGGATGAGCTTCGTGTTCGAGTTGAACATACGTTCGACTCGAACATCGGCTGTTCGCGCCAAATTCGTGTGGTGCTCATGGCCCACAATGCACTGCGTCATCGCAGAGCATTGCTGGCTCATGATTGGCCAAGCATGCACTGTGACCCCGCATGCTTGGCCAATCACAGCGCCAGCAGTGAGGAGAGCCATGATTGGCCACAGGCAGGATGCCTGTGGCCAATCATAGCTCAGGCTCATAGCTCAGGCTGTGTAGTACACGCCCCACACTATATAAGGCCGCCAGCGCGGCGGCCTTGTGTAGTGTGTTGGCGTCTGATGCAGTTAGTGGGTGTTCTGTGTACCTTCAACACAGTACACACCGATCTTTATCGGCCGATTTTCGATCTTGCTCTTCTGTAGTGGTTGTTGTCTGCTTGCCCTGACCGCAGTATACACCGCTATATTCACCTCACCTATATAGCTAGTGATCTATCTTTTATAATAGAGCTTGCAGTCATTAGTGTTAGGAGCTTGTGCGTGCTGTCTGCGTGCTCTGTACCCAGTACACACCGCTATATCCACCTACATAGCTCTTCTCTATTTGAGCCCACTTGCCATCTGCAGGAGTTATTGGAAGTTGTGTGTGCCTCCAGCACAGCACAGTATACATCTGTAAATACCCCTTTATCTCTGGTGTTCTATAATAAAGGCATCTGCAGGAGTTAGTGGGTTTTTTGTGCCTCCAGCACAATATACACCTGTATCTACCCTTTATTGCTGTTCTCTAATAGAGCCATCTGCAGGGCTTAGTGGGTGTTGTGTGACTCAATTACAGTATACCCCTTTATCTCTGTTGTTCTATAATAAAGGCATCTGCAGGAGTTAGTGGGTGTTGTGTGCCTCCAGCACAATATACACCTGTATCTACCGTTTATTGCTGTTCTCTAATAGAGGCATCTGCAGGGCTTAGTGGGTGTTGTGTGACTCCATTACAGTATACCCCTTTATCTCTGGTGTTCTATAATAAAGGCATCTGCAGGAGTTAGTGGGTGTTGTGTGCCTCCAGCACAATATACACTACCCAACTGCTGTTTTACCCAACTCCCTTCAGGCCATTACCATGTCTGGAAGGCCAGCAAGGAGAGGCAGACAGGCGCGAGCCGATAAAAGAGGGCAAGCAGGCTCTGTGTCTAGAGACAACAGTGCTGGTCGTGGACGCGGTGCATTGTCATCAGCACGTGGCTATGGGACACGCTTGTCCTTCTTTTCGGCAGCTGGACATGTTGAACCGCAACATGCCAACGACTTGGTAGAGTGGATGACCAAGCCCTCTTCATCCTCCTCATCCTCTCTCACCCAGTCTCAGGGTACTAGCAAAGCAGCTGCCAACGCATCGTCTTCCCTCCTCTCAATGTCATCATCAGTGACTCCTTCCCTAGACCCACCACGTCCTCCTGAGGAGTCTCCTGAACTCTTTGAGCACAGTGTTGGGTACATGCTCCAGGAGGATGCCCAGTGTTTTGTAGGCTCTGATGATGACACTCAGCTAGAGGAAGGCAGTAGCGTGAGCGCAGAGAGAGGGGATGCTCAAGAAGGACAGCAATCTGGCAGTCATGTTCCACGAGCTGCAGCATACTGCCAGGTTTGCTACAGCGATGAAGAGGGAGGGGATGATGAGGGCACTGACTCCACGTGGGTGCCTGGTAGGAGAGAGGAGGAGGAGGAGGAGGCACATGTCCAACGAGGCAGGATGCCCTCCGGGGGCCAGCTTAGGGGCAGCACACCGACTGAATCACACCGCAGAGCTCCGCCTGTGCAGGGCGCTGCCTCTGCGCGTTATTCTAAAAGTTCTTTGGTGTGGGCCTTTTTTGAGATGAGTGCATCAGATCGCACCGCTGCTATTTGCAACATATGTCTCAAGCGTATCTCGCGTGGCCAAAACATCAGCCGCTTGGGCACCACATGCTTGACCAGACATATGTTGACCTGCCATGCAGCTCGTTGGCAAGCGTACCTCAAAGACCCACACCAAAGAACAAAGCGGACCTCTCCTTGCTCCTCATCAGCTGGCATCGCCAACCCCACTAGACCTTCAGTCCTTTCTGAAACCTGCTCTGAGAGGAATGAAGGTGTAGAATTAGGTGTGTCACAGCAAAGTGCTTCCGGGCACTCTGCTAGCAGTACACCCACGTCCGATTATAGCAGGCAAATGTCCCTGCCCCAGCTGCTGGACGGGCGAAAGAAGTTCACTCCCAGCCATCCACATGCCCAGCGGTTGAATGCTAGCTTGGCTAAATTGCTAGCACTTCAACTGCTGCCTTTTTAGTTGGTAGACTCGGCCCCCTTCCGTGAGTCTGTACAATGTGCGGTTCCTCAGTGGCAGGTCCCCAAACGCTACTTTTTCTCACGGAAGGCGATTCCGGCTCTCTACCGGCATGTGGAAGGCAATGTCCTTGCCTCGCTGGACAGGGCGGTCAGCGGTAAGGTGCATATTTACTGCTGACTCATGGTCCAGCAGGCATGGACAGGGACGTTACCTGTCTTTCACGGCCCATTGGGTCACTCTTCTGGCAGCTGGGAAGGATGCAGGACAAGGTTCAGTAGTGTTGGAGGTTGTTCCGCCACCACGCCTCCAAAATGCTACTATTGGTTGTGACACACCTCTCTCCTCCACCCCCTCCTCGTCTTCTTCCTCCATGGCCTCTTCCAGTGCTCTGTCCTCAGAACCAGCGGTGCTCCGTAGGCGTTCCAGGGGCTACGCAAGTACGCAGGCAAAACGATGCCATGCCGTGCTTGCGCTGGTTTGTTTGGGGGACAGGAGCCACACTGGGGCGGATGTTTTGTCAGCTCTGCAGGGGCAGGCCGAGAGGTGGTTGACGCCACGCCAGCTTAAGCCAGGAATGGTGGTTTGTGACAATGGCACCAACCTCCTCTCCGCCCTCCGACAGGGACAACTGACCCATGTGCCCTGTGTAGCTCACGTCCTTAACCTGGTGGTGCAGCGGTTCTTGGGCAGGTACCCCGGCTTACAGGATGTCCTGAAGCAGGCCAGGAAAGTCTGTGTGCATTTCCGCCGATCATTTAATGCCTGTGCTCGGCTGGCTGAGCTCCAAAAGGAATTGAACCTGCCCAAGAACCGCCTTATATGTGACATGCCCACCAGGTGGAACTCAGCATTGGCCATGCTGCAGCGGCTGCACACGCAGCAGAGGGCCATCAATGAGTACCTGTGCGGCTACGGCACCAGGACAGGGTCAGGGGAGCTCGGTTTTTTTTCACCATGCCAGTGGGGCATGATCAGGGATGCATGCACTGTCCTATCACCGTTTGAGGAGGCCACAAGGATGGTGAACAGTGACAGTGCATTCATCAGTGACACTGTACCTCTTGTCCACCTCTTGGAGCATACGCTGCGTGGAATAATGGACAGGGCACTTGAGGCAGAACAGAGGCAGGAAGAGGAGGACTTCCTTGCCTCTCAAGGCCCCCTTTATCCAGACAGTGTTCCTGCTGTGCCACCCATCACACAGGAAGAGGATGAGGAGGAGGAGGATGATTGTGTCAGCATGGAGGTGGAGGCTGGCACTCAGCATCAGCAGCAGCAGTCTTGTAGGGATGATTTACAGTCCCAAAAAACACGTGGACTTGTATGTGGCTGGGAGGAGGTAGCTGCGGATCATGTTGCCCTTAGTGACCCAGAGGACTCCGGACCGAATGCCTCAGCTAACCTACGCTGCATGGCCTCCCTGATCCTGCAAAGCCTGCGGAAGGATCCTCGTATTCTTCGGATCAAGGAGAGGGACCATTACTGGCTGGCCACTCTCCTTGATCCACGGTACAAGGGTAAGGTTGCCGACCTTATCTTGCCATTGCAGAGGATGAGACATCTCCGGGAGGCCTTGCAGAAAGGTCTGTGCAACGCGTTCCCAGGGACTGGGAGGTTACAAACTCCTGGTCCTGGACAACGTGTTGCTGAGGTATCGGTCAGAAGGAGCGGTGGAGAAGGTGGCCGTCTGACTGATGCTTTCAGACAATTTTTTAGTCCGCAGCCCCAAGGTATGATCGGTTCCAGCAACCATCGCCAGCGTCTGATTTACATGGTGCAGGAATACCTAGGGGCAAGGTCAGACTTGGACACCTTTCCCACCGAAAATCCTCTGGCTTACTGGGTCTTGAGGATGGATCACTGGCCAGAGCTTGCACAGTATGCAATTGAGCTACTGGCCTGTCCTGCATCCAGCGTTCTTTCGGAACGCACCTTCAGTGCTGCTGGTGGCTTCGTTACCGATCACAGGGTGCGCCTGTCCACCGAATCAGTTGATCGACTGACCTTCATCAAGATGAATCAGTCTTGGATCACCCACAGCTACCAAGCACCTGAAGCTGATGTAACAGAATAATTTTTTTTGAAATATCACATCCCTTCAAGACTGCCTATGCTGATGCTGAGTGACTGTCCTGTTATGTTGATTGTCTATCCTCTTCCTCCTCCGCTGATATGTTGGAAGAACATTTCTGGTTCTGGGTGATGCCATCAGCCCAATTTTTCTGCCCCTGTTTAATAGGGGCGTTTAATTACAATTTTTGATGCAATGCTTTGCAGCAGGGCTAATTCCTGCAATGAAAATAGAGTATATGGGAGAGGTTGCAGTGTCATGGCACCAGCACCAGTGCCTAAGGCCCAATTTTTCTGCCCCTGTTTAACAGGGGCGTTTAAGTACAATTTTTGATGCAATGCTTTGCAGCAGGGCTAATTCCTGCAATAAAACTAGAGTATATGGGAGAGGTTGCAGTGTGGTGGCACCAGCACCAGTGCCTAAAGCCCAATTTTTCTGCCCATGTTTAACAGGGGCTTTTAATTTTCAATTTTTGATGCAATGCTTTACAGCAGGGCTAATTCCTGCAATAAAACTAGAGTACATGGGAGAGGTTGCAGTGTGGTGGCACCAGCACCAGTGCCTAAGGCCCAATTTTTCTGCCCCTGTTTAACAGGGACATGTAATTACAATTCTTGATATAATATTTCACAGGAGGGCCCATTCCTGTGCCCACCCAGAGTAACTGTGAGGACTTATAGTGTTGTGGCACCAGCATCACAACCACCAAAGGTAAATTTTTCTACCACTGTTCAACAATGGCATGTAATTACAATTCTTGATATAATCGTTCACAGCAGAGCGCTCCAGCGCCCACCAAGAGTCACTTTGAGGGCTTACAATGTTGTGGCAAAACCAACATCTTGTTCCGCCATTTCTGCAGAGCATATAGGGCAGGCCCCTACTTTCAAACATCCAACTTACAAACATCTCCTACTTGCAAACGGAAGGAGACAACAGCAAGTGAGATGAAAAAAGATGGACGACAAAACAAATTATACAGGGGTGATAACCCTTCCCTATGTTTTCCAAAAAGCTTAAAAATAGTTTTTTTGACTGGAGCTACACTTTAAAAATGTACCAGTTGAAAATTACAAACAGATTCAACTTAACACAACAAACCTACACAGTCCCTGTCTTGTTTGCACCGCCTGTATACTGCTGTTCTGAGTATATAGGGTCTGGGGGCCACACGCATTTCCTTTTTTTAATATGGGTACGGGGTTCCCCTTAATATGCGTACAAGACCCAAAGAGGCTGGTAATGGGCAGGGAGGGCTACCCTTGCCATTTTTCTCAATGATTTTCAACCATATTGCAGGAACCAGATATAACATTAAAACCGCAAGCAGTTTTCAATGATGTTATTTCCGTTTAAAATGTCATTTTGTGCAGGGACTGTTCTAAACACGGGAAACACGTGGCACTTCACAGGCATACTACAGACACCCCCCAGGCACCATATTTAAAGGAATATTTCACTTTTTTTTTCACTTTAATCGTCATTAAAATCAGTGCTCCCGCCAAAACGGCCATTTTTAAAAACATTTTAGGCATTGACCCATGTCCCCTGGGGCAGGAGCCAGGTCCCCAAACCCTTTTTAGGACAGTATCTTGCATATTAGCCGTTAAAATTAGCACTTTTAATTTGGAACGTTCGAGTCCCATAGACTTCAATGGGGTTCTAAAGTTCGTACGAATTTGGGGTCCGTTCGAAAGTTCTGGTGCGAACCGAACCGGGGGGTGTTCGGCTCATCCCTACTCATGATATGTGGATGGATACAGTTATTTTGGCATAGAAACACTCTTGTATGGCAACTTTTTTCATCCATTTTGATGGTAGGCAGCAGTTTCCACCTGTTATGATAGGACTCAACCATTTATCAATGGAAACAGTTCACATTTATATGTTTTATTGACTTAGTTTTTTTAACACATTCCATGTGATCACATTTTTTTGATTATGCTTTAAGGCATTCATTTCATCACAGGTCTAAATATTTGGAATTCTTTTTCCACCAAATGGACTATATTATGTAATTACACACTGCAATAACACACTTTTTACACACTTGACATAATTATTTTGCTTTTTATTCTGAATTTTTTCAGATGTCACTATATATCAATGTATATGGTATCTTTAGAGCCCATTCACACAGGGGCAACACGACTTGTAGGCGACTTGAGTCAGGCAACTTGGACACGACTTGAGTTAAGATCACAGCGCGACTTGGGACGACTTCAAAACGACTTGTGATGACTTCAAGCCCGACTTGGGACGACTTACAAGTCGCCCCAGGCCAGGCGACTTTTGCCGAGGCCAAGCAGAGAATGAGCTCAAGGGGGAACTCCACGGCAAATTTCTGAAAAAAATTTGGCGTGGGTTCCCCCTCCGAGAGCATACCAGGCCCTTAGGTCTGGTATGGATTCCAAGGGGAACCCCCTACGCCGAAAAAACGGCGTGGGGGTCCCCCCCAGATCCACACCAGACCCTTATCCGAGCACGCTACCCGGCCGGCCAGGAAAGGGGGTGGGGACGAGCGGGCGCCCCCCCCCCCTCCTGAGCCGTACCAGGCCGCGTGCCCTCAACATGGGGGGGGTGCCTTGGGGGAGGGGGGGCGTGCGGCCCCCCCACCCCAAAGCACCTTGTCCCCATGTCGATGAGGACAAGGGCCTCTTCCCGACAACCCTGGCCGTTGGTTGTCGGGGTCTGCGGGCGGGGGGCTTATCGGAATCCGGGAGCCCCCTTTAATAAGGGGGCCCCCGGATACCGGCCCCCCACCCTATGTGAATGAGTATGGGGTACAATGTACCCCTACCCATTCACCTGTGGAAAAAAAGTACAAAAAAAAAAACACAACACAGGGAAAAAATATTTTATTGCACAGCTCCGGGGGTCTTCCGTCTTCGGGGGTCTTCTCGCCGGACTCCTCCGCGATCTTCTTGTAGCTCTTTTACTAGCGGAGGAGTCCGGCTTTCTTCCTCCCCGCCGCCGGCCTCTTCTCCCGACTTCGGGGGTCTTGTCCCCCTCTTCGGTTCTTCTGCCGGGCCACCGCGCCTTCTTATAGCTCTTTTACAGGCGGTGGCCCGGTCTTCTGCTGCTGCCGCTGCCGCCGCCGCCGCCGCCGCCCGTTCTTCTTCTTCTTCTTCTTCTTCTTCTTCTTCTTCTTCTCCAGGAGATGTTGACACGACGCTCTCTCCGGCCACAATGCCAGGGACGCGCTCCGCTGCCACTTATATAGGGACAATGGGGCGGTGTCACATGGGTTGATGTCACATGGGTTGGTCACATGGGTTGATGTCACATGGTAAGGGGGCGGGGTCACCATGTGACATCAACCCATGTGACCAACCCATGTGACATCAACCCATGTGACACCGCCCCATTGTCCCTATATAAGTGGCAGCGGAGCCCGTCCCTGGCATTGTGGCCGGAGAGAGCGTCGTGTCAACATCTCCTGGAGAAGAAGAAGAAGAAGAAGAAGAAGAAGAACGGGCGGCGGCGGCGGCGGCGGCGGCGGCGGCGGCAGCGGCAGCAGCAGAAGACCGGGCCACCGCCTGTAAAAGAGCTATAAGAAGGCGTGGTGGCCCGGCAGAAGAACCGAAGAGGGGGACAAGACCCCCGAAGTCGGGAGAAGAGGCCGGCGGCGGGGAGGAAGAAAGCCGGACTCCTCCGCTAGTAAAAGAGCTACAAGAAGATAGCGGAGGAGTCCGGCGAGAAGACCCCCGAAGACGGAAGACCCCCGGAGCTGTGCAATAAAATATTTTTTCCCTGTGTTGTGTTTTTTTTTTTGTACTTTTTTTCCACAGGTGAATGGGTAGGGGTACATTGTACCCCATACTCATTCACATAGGGTGGGGGGCCGGTATCCGGGGGCCCCCTTATTAAAGGGGGCTCCCGGATTCCGATAAGCCCCCCGCCCGCAGACCCCGACAACCAACGGCCAGGGTTGTCGGGAAGAGGCCCTTGTCCTCATCGACATGGGGACAAGGTGCTTTGGGGTGGGGGGGCCGCACGCCCCCCCTCCCCCAAGGCACCCCCCCATGTTGAGGGCACGCGGCCTGGTACGGCTCAGGAGGGGGGGGGGCGCCCGCTCGTCCCCACCCCCTTTCCTGGCCGGCCGGGTAGCGTGCTCGGATAAGGGTCTGGTGTGGATCTGGGGGGGACCCCCACGCCGTTTTTTCGGCGTAGGGGGTTCCCCTTGGAATCCATACCAGACCTAAGGGCCTGGTATGCTCTCGGAGGGGGAACCCACGCCAATTTTTTTTCAGAAATTTGCCGTGGAGTTCCCCCTTCAGAGCTAATAATTCTGTCAAAGTCGCCTCCGTATAGACGGAGATCCGACTTGGAGGCGATCTCCATTGAAATCAATGGGTACCGGTCGCCTACAAGTCGGATAGAAGTAGTACAGGAACCTTTTCTGAAGTCGGAGCGACTTCAGTAGTGTGCATTAAGATGGCTCTCATTCACTTACATTGCTTTTTAAATGTTGTCCGACCTGAGGCGACCTGAGGCGACTTGGGGCGACCTGAAGTCGGATCAGGAGTTGCCCCTGTGTGAATGGGCTCTTAGACTGTTTGTTTATCTCTGCATTTTATTTATAATATATTTGCGATGCATAAGTAGGAGTGAAATGAGGAAATAAGAGATACATTTGCATTTCATCAGAGAAAGTGTTGGAAGCCATAGGGGGCTATCCAGTGACAAGGGAGAAGGTGTAAATACAGAATCGAAGTTCAGAGTATTCAGAGAGGAAGAAAAAAAATTGTAGTTATAGGTAAGAGGGGAGTTATGAAAAAACAGGGTATTGGAGTCCATGGTAGTGCAGTGTTTTGAAAACGCCCAGGTGGTCAACTGCATCAAAGGCAGAAGAAAGGTCTAATAGAGTAGTAATCATTGGTTTTAGCAGTTAGTAAGTTGTAGTTAGTTTTAGAAGGGCAGTTTCAGTGGAATGTTATGTTCTCTTTGAGTATGAGCTTCCTCTATGTTGGGGAAAACCACTACACACTCTGCACTCTGTAAACTTGCATAGTGTACATGATGCTTTGTAGAGATTTTAACTGTTATGCAAAAATACAATTTAGACAGAAAAAAACAAACAATGGACTCTACTTTTTCAATTGCTCAATGACGCTACTAGTAAACAATTAAATAGTGTTAAAACAACCATTTAGACTTATCTTTCAAAGATGAATATCTTTAAAATGCAGTATATAGCTTTTGATTACTGCATTTCATGATAAGAATATGCACGGCACATTAGGAGTTTATTCATAAACTAATGATAGTGCGCTCAAGTTCACACATAAATAAATATATATGCATATAAATCACTATCAACACCACTAAATTAGAGCTTAGAGTAAAAGGTTAATCAAAAGTGCACTGACCGCGAGGTTACCTGAGTCAAAACAAATGGAACCTGCAGTTCAGAAATAGAAATTGAACAAATTTGTATATAATTTAATGCATTGGACCAATTATATTTAGGAAATAAGTTGAAAATGCCATCAGGTAAATGACAAACTGACTGTATAGAGCTCTGCAATACAAATTGTAAAATATATCTTATTGCACTTTAATGGAGTTTTATTTTTTATGGCTATGGGCGTTAGGCTCAGAATATTCAGAACCTGCACAGCACTCCTAGACTGTTGTGTGGTTGTGTAGCCACACATAACATGCATTGCTTTAAAATACATCAGTGGATTATTATACCATTAAGTAAAAAAATAATAATAACAAAAATATATGCAAAAGTTAACCAATTCTGGGAAGTTTTAGCATCCTGACATGCAAATATTCCAGGTTGCTGCGATTAAAAGTTTTAATCTAAAATTTAAGAAGTGTTGAGATGGTGAAAATAGTTTAAAAGATAAATAAATAAAAAATGTACAAATATCTATGCAAAAATTAACCAATTCTGGGAGGTTTTAGCAACATGGAATGCAAATATGCCAGTTTGCTGCCATTAAAAGTTTTAATCTAAAATTTAAAAAGTGTTGTTGAGATGTTGAAAATAGTTAAAAAACAAAAACATTTTATTACCGCAGGCAATCAACCAATATTTACCAAAGGAGTATAGCAAGTTTATTTAGCAAATTATTATTTTTTCTTTGCAGGTGAGTGTTTAGTTTAGTGAATGTGGTGGAGAGTAACTTTTCGAAAAATACCCAATTAAGAGTAAGAACATTTTTAAAATAAGTTTGTTCGAAAGTCCGTTTGTTTTGAACGTGTTGACGTAAGACGGGAATAAAAAAGGAAGTTCAATAGCCAGTAGCCAATAGCCTTCCTAGCGTTGTATTGGGTCTGTCAGACCAGCATACAGACGAACGTTTTTTCCGATAGGAATTGAGTCTGTCGGACAGATTTGAAACATGTTCTATTTATAGGTCCATCGGATTTTTAAAATGAAAAACGATCAGATTAGCCCACACATGATCGGATTGTCCGACGGACTGATTCCGTCGGACCTAGTCTGCCGGAAAGTCCGGTCATGTGTACGCGGCATAGGGGAACATTACCTTGCAAAGTCAACAGCCTATTTGCTTTCTGTAAATCATCCCCCGTTGATGACAAGGCCACTAGCCTAAGACTCAATTTACATCTTGGAATACAATCCCTCCTCCTCTAAATATAAGAATGGCTGTTATAAACTAACAAATAAAAGGATGAGTAGCCTACTGGAATTTAGATATAGTTGAATTTGCCATCAGATTTTGGAATCACATTCCTAAATCATTTCCAAGTTGAAAATATAGAAAGCTCCAACCAATTACACGTCTGCATTGAAAGCATCAAAGTACTGAATTTATTCCAGATCCTACCCTATGTTTAATGTTTTGTTTAAGGCTTTCATGCACTTAAAAGACTGTTAGTTACAGTGTAACCTAAACTTCTACATCTGTGCCTCTTGAATTCAAAGCCATCATAGATAGATGTAGAGGACAAATGTGGAGCATGTTGCTTTTTAAAATGTTGGGAAATTGAGGGAGATGGATTGTATCACAAATCTTTAAATATCACTTGGACCTGTAAAGAATGATGGCAAGGAGCATGGGTTTATCCATTCAGAGTTTCATCAAGGATCTAAAATCTACTGGGGAAAAACATTGCATACGGGTGTTAGTACTTTAAAGTGAGTTTCAAAGCAATTCAGCTTCCTTATCAACTTGTCGACAGGTTGATAAAGAAGCTGAATTGCTTTGAAAATGCATCCCTGTTGCCAGGGGAGCATTGCAGTGTACTACAGGTGGTTTTCTGGGTGGATCCTGGACAGCGGTTGCTCCTATCATCTTTTATTGCAGCAGTGGTATCTCCCGCGGCAGCCATGGCTTCTCTCCATCCTGTGGCCAAGGTGGGGAGTCAGATGTCCCTTGCACAGACTTCACATCACCTCCAGTATCCTGCTTCCCACCGCACCCCCTCTCTCATTGTTTGTGAGTATAATATGTTATTGTTTTTCATTATTAAATCTTTGTCACGGTACTGCACGATGAGATGTGAGCTCTCTTTTGTCTTCATTTGTCTTGTTCAAGTAGTTCTGAAGCCTGTTAGCAGCCTGTTTAACCTCTTGCTGACCACCCAACATAAATTTACTGTGGGGTGGCGGCTTCTCTGCACAGAATCACGTACAGGAACGTGATTCTGCACTTCTGGGTCTGGGATGCACCGGCGACCCACTTCCGCTGTGATTGAACACACCAGAACCCTACCAGCGGGTCTGGTGGACTCAATGTCACCCAGCGATCATTCAGGAGAGAAACAAGGCAGATCGCCATTCTGTCAGTAGGGAAGGTAGAGATCTTGTGTTTCTGCCAAGCAGGAACATGGATCTCTGCCTTCCCACAGTACAAGCACATCTCCCACAGTTAGTAAACACTCCCTAGGTACACATTAACCTCTTTGATTGCCCCTGTTATCAACTCCTTCCTTTCCAATGTCATTAGTACAGTGACAGTGCATATTTTAAGCATTGATCACTGTATTAGTGTCATTGGCAACCAAAAAGTGTCAAACGTGTTAGTTAGGTGTCAGATTTGTCCACCACAATATCACAGTCCCACTATAAGTGGCTGATAGCTGCCATTACTAGTAAAAAAAAAAAAAAAAATGTCATAAATATATCCCCTAATTTGTAGATGCTATAATGTTTGCGCAAACCAATAAATACCATATTTATCGGTGTATAACATGCATTGTTTCCCCCTGAAAATAGAGGGCAAATCAAGGGTGATTGATAAACGCCGATAGTGTATCTCAGAGGGGAAGGGGGCGTGAGCATTGGCGGAATTCACCGAGCCGTCATTTCCTCTCCACTCGGCTCTCACTCTGTTCTCACGTCACACGCCACCAGCATTGGACCAGTGTTCTGTCTATCACAGGAGCTGGTCCAATGCTGATGGCGGAGGCGAGACTGTGTGTGTGAGAGCCGAGTAAACAGGAGATGACGGCTTGATGACTTCCTGATGTTCAGGCTGTTTTGATGAGAGATGGTGATGCTACAAATGAGACTAAAAAAACAGCATTAATCAGGCTGCATTGATGCATTGATCAGTTGCAGATGGACATTGATCAGGCTGCATTGAGGACATTGATCAGGCTGCAGATGGGCATTAATCAGGCTGCAGATGGGCATTGCTCAGGCTGCAGATGGGCATTGCTCAGGCTGCATATGGACATTAATCAGGCTGAAGATGGACATTAATCAGGCTGAAGATGGACATTGATCAGGCTGCAGTTAGGCATTAATCAGGCTGCAGATGGGCATTGATCAGGTTGCAGATGGACATTGATCAGGCTGCAGATGGACATTGATCAGGCTGCAGATGGACATTGATGGGTACTGACCCTTAATTTGTTTCAAAGTTGTTTATTTAAAAAATGTTTTTTTCCTGAAACTTCCCTCTTAAAATGAGGTTGTGTACTATACGCTGTGAGTGTTATATGCTGATAAATACCGTATATACGCTTATTGGGAATTTTTTTTACCAAAAATATCTATCAGAATACATATTGTCCTAAATTTACAAAGAAATTCGATTTTTTTTTAAATTATTTTATTGGATGTGTTTTTAAAGTATATTGTTTTGTTTTTTTAAATAGTGTTTTTTTGTTTATAGTGCAAAAAATTAAATCCGCACAGGTGATCAAATACCACCAAAAGAAAGCTCTATTTGTGAAAAAAAGGACGTATTTGGGTACAGTGTTGCACGACTGTGCAATTGTCAGTTAAAGTAACTACCGTATCGCAAAAAATGGCCTGGTCATGGGGGGGGGTTAAACCTTCCAGAGCTGAAGTGGTTAAAGTTGTACTTACATTAAGATCTGTGTTCAACATTTACAAACCAGAGCTGAATGGTACTTTAAACTTTTCAACAAAACTGCTTTGCAAGAGCTTGCTATTCACACCGCTCTTATGCAATCTGACGCCTATGTGAGACAAGCCTTAACCACTTCAACCTCAGAAGATTTCCCCCCTCAATGACCAGGCCATTTTTTGCGATACAGGACTGCGTCGCTTTAACTGACAATTGCACGGTTGTGCGATGCTGTACACAAACAAAATTGACTTTTTGTTGCCCACAAATAGAGCTTTTTTTTGGTGGTATTTGATCACCTCTGCGGTTTTAATTTTTTGCACTATAAACAAAAAAGAGTGACAATTTTGAAAAAAAGCAATATTTGATACTTTTGGTTATAATTGATATATTGATTGGTTTGCGCAAAAGTTATAGCTTCTACAAAATAGGGAATAGATTTATGGCATTTTTATCTTTTTTTTTTTTTTTACTAGTAATGGTGGCGATTTGTGATTTTAACCACTTCAATACAGGGCACTTAAACACCTTCCTGCCCAGACCAATTTTGAGCTTTCAGCGCTGTCACACTTTGAACGACAATTGCACGATCATGCTACACTTTACCTAAATGAAATTTTTATAATTTCTCACAAATAGAACTTTCTTTTGGTGGTATTTGATCACCTCTATGGTTTTTATTTTTTGCTAAACAAATATAAAAAAGACCAAAAATTTTGAAAAAAAATATGTTTCCCTGACAGACTCCATGGCAGCCTACGTGTGTGTTGACCCCACCTCCACTCCAATGCTATAGGACCCCATTCAAATAAAAGAGCACTCACCACTCCACACGGTGTTCCTTTTTTGTCCTCCTTCATTTGGACCTACACATGCTGTTCGGTTGGATTTCGGATTTCTCTCTTTGCATACCTATGCGGTGTAAGCTCAGTACCCAGCCATGGGCGGGCGAGTAGCTTTTGAGGCTGGACGGTTCCGTGTATGAGGGTGGTTGCCTCGGTATGCCCCGGACGAACATTCAGGAGGAATCACTACAGCTGGCAAGGTCTGCAGAGTTTTTTCTTTCTCCATGGCAGTCATATATTTGTATATAAAGACAAAGAAAGAAAAAAAAAAAAAAAGTTGGTTGGGACTTTAAATGAGGTATACAGGGGCCGTTCACCCCTCCTCCATCCCGGTTCAATATATAAAAAAATAGAAGGACATAGATAGCGGGACTTTTCCATGAAGCACACGGGAGCATTGAAACAGATTAGATAAAAGTAGTTTTTAATTATTCGAATTGTTTATGAAATATTTGTATCAATTGTTTCCATACATTTTACTATATATTACCGTATATACTCGAGTATAAGCCGAGATTTTCAGCCTCTTTTTTGAGGCTGAAAGTGCCCCCCTCGGCTTATACTCGAGTCATCGCTGTCTGCCTGCTCGATCAGCGTGTCGAGCAGACAGACAGCGGCCATTCTATAATTCAAAAGCCGCGCCTCCGGCTCCGCCTTCGCCTGTGATAGGCGGAACACTGAATTTCCCAGCAGCCTGTGTTCCGCCTATCACGGACATCGTCTCATCCTCGTACTACGGACGAGGATGAGACGATGTCCGTGATAGGCGGAACACAGGCTGCTGGGAAATTCAGTGTTCCGCCTATCACAGGCGAAGGCGGAGGCGCGGCTTTTGAATTTTACAATGGCCGCCGAGGCGCCGACGAAGAGGGCACGGGACGGAGGCAAGGCACGGCACGGGACGGGACGGAGGCAAGGCACGACACGGGACGGAGGCAAGGCACGGCACGGCACGGGACGGAGGCAAGGAGGCAAGGCACGGGACGGAGGCTCGGGACAAAGGCTCGGGACACAGGTAGGCTGGACACACACACACACACACACACGGACACACACACACACACACACACACACACACACACACACACACACACACACACGGACACACACACACACACATGGACACACACACACAGGGATGGATGGATGGAGACACACACACACAGGGATGGATGGATGGATGGAGACACACACACAGGGAGGGATGGATGGATGGATGGACACACACACACACAGGGATGGATGGATGGATGGACACACACACACACAGGGATGGATGGATGGATGGACACACACACACACAGGGATGGATGGAGGAAACACACAGGGATGGACGGACACACAGGGATGGACGGACACACAGGGATGGACGGACACACACACAGGGATGGACAGGCATGTCTCACCCTCGGCTTATACACGAGTCAATAAGTTTGCCAGTTTTTTTGGGGGTAAATTGGGGGCCTCGGCTTATATTCGGGTCGGCCTATACTCGAGTATATACGGTAATATTTTTATATTTTTTGCACATATACAATTCTTAAAAATTATTATTCCACATTGATTACAATTTCCAACAAGAAGTTGATACTTCTATTACAAGATACAAACAGTAATTGAGACATGATTTAATAGAATAAAATTTATGACTCTACAGATGTCACAGAGGGGCCATAAAAAAACAAAAAATGAAAATAAAAAAGAAACAAATAGCGAAGAACAAATAAAGAAGGAACGGGGATCAGAGGAATTCATACGTATATACACGCGGTTGTTGTTAGCTCTACGCGTTTCAAGGCCTTATAGCCTATCATCAGGAGCAAAACCGTGGTAGGGATCTTTAGAAAAAAAAGATATTAAAAGGGAAATGAATAATGTTTTACTATAACAAATTATTAAAAAGGGCCAACCACGGACAGGGGAAAATACCCCTGAACTTAGTTAGCCCTGTTACTTACATGAGGGTCCTTGCAGTGGTGGCACAGACAGTGAGATCCCCAGACCAACCAAACAATGCCCCGTCCGGGAGCTGAGGGGACGTAGTGCAGCAGGCGGCAACCCAAACCGGACAACGCCTCATGTGAATGGAGATGTGTACTAACGATATGATGGGTGGGAAAACCCCTATATTGAAGAGCTAAGTGAAAAAACAAAAAGCAAAAATGCTAAAAATAGTAAAATAAAAGAGTGAAAAATTGGGCAGGGTTGAGAAAACAACAGAGGAAGGGGGAAGGTGATCAGTATAGGAAGTGAAGGTAAAAAAAAAAAAAAAAAACAATTACCAGAATGACCGCAATTGAGGGCAGAGTGCCTCTGTGCATCTATGGTGACTGATATGGCCGATGTGATCAGTGCTAAGTGTTTGGTGCGAATGAGGAAGGGGCCCATATAAGCACCGCCGCCACCGCAACCACGCCCCCAACGTCACGCGTCAGACCACTTGGGGGATAGAACAAACCATTCCCCGGTGGGTCAGAAGGTAGTAAACACACTGCCGGTCATGTGGCGTCAAGAGGCCAAACAGCCGGTGTGGCATGTGTGACGTCGACGCGCAGTGAGGAAACCCCCCACCCGCCCAGCGTCAGAGTAGGACGGGGGGAGGATCCACAGTGCGCGTCGCAGCTCCCGAACGGAACACACGAGGCAAGGTCCAGCGAGAGACACAGCCAGAACCAACACTGCACACATGCAAGCAAAACTAAAAAAAGGGGGCTTAAAATAATTAAGAAAAAAAAAAAAAGGGAAAGAGAAATCAAAAAATCCAATTTACATTATTGGAAAAAATAAAGAAATTTCATAAAGACAACTATAAGAAAAAAGCGTTTGATAATTATTATTAGTGCAATCCGTGTGCCTCCATCCCTTATTTTTATTATAAAGACAAAGAAAGAAAAAAAAAAAAAAAGTTGGTTGGGACTTTAAATGAGGTATACAGGGGCCGTTCATCCCTCCTCCATCCCGGTTCAATATATAAAAAAATAGAAGGACATAGATAGCGGGACTTTTCCATGAAGCACACGGGAGCAATGAAACAGATTAGATAAAAGTAGTTTTTAATTATTCGAATTGTTTATGAAATATTTATATCAATTGTTTCCATACATTTTACTATATATTAATATTTTTATATTTTTTGCACATATACAATTCTTAAAAATTATTATTCCACATTGATTACAATTTCCAACAAGAAGTTGATACTTCTATTACAAGATACAAACAGTAATTGAGACATGATTTAATAGAATAAAATTTATGACTCTACAGATGTCACAGAGGGGCCATAAAAAAACAAAAAATGAAAATAAAAAAGAAACAAATAGCGAAGAACAAATAAAGAAGGAACGGGGATCAGAGGAATTCATACGTATATACACACGGTTGTTGTTAGCTCTACGCGTTTCAAGGCCTTATAGCCTATCATCAGGAGCAAAACCGTGGTAGGGATCTATAGAAAAAAAAGATATTAAAAGGGAAATGAATAATGTTTTACTATAACAAATTATTAAAAAGGGCCAACCATGGACAGGGGAAAATACCCCTGAACTTAGTTAGCCCTGTTACTTACATGAGGGTCCTTGCAGTGGTGGCACAGACAGTGAGATCCCCAGACCAACCAAACAATGCCCCATCCGGGAGCTGAGGGGACGTAGTGCAGCAGGCGGCAACCCAAACCGGACAACGCCTCATGTGAATGGAGATGTGTACTAACGATATGATGGGTGGGAAAACCCCTATATTGAAGAGCTAAGTGAAAAAACAAAAAGCAAAAATGCTAAAAATAGTAAAATAAAAGAGTGAAAAATTGGGCAGGGTTGAGAAAACAACAGAGGAAGGGGGAAGGTGATCAGTATAGGAAGTGAAGGTAAAAAAAAAAAACAATTACCAGAATGACCGCAATTGAGTGCAGAGTGCCTCTGTGCATCTATGGTGACTGATATGGCCGATGTGATCAGTGCTAAGTGTTTGGTGCGAATGAGGAAGGGGCCCATATAAGCACCGCCGCCACCGCAACCACGCCCCCAACGTCACGCGTCAATCACGTCGACGTCACGCATGCCACATCGGCTGTTTGGCCTCTTGACGCCACATGACCGGCAGTGTGTTTACTACCTTCTGACCCACCGGGGAATGGTTTGTTCCATCCCCCAAGTGGTCTGACGCGTGACGTTGGGGGCGTGGTTGCGGTGGCGGCGGTGCTTATATGGGCCCCTTCCTCATTCGCACCAAACACTTAGCACTGATCACATCGGCCATATCAGTCACCATAGATGCACAGAGGCACTCTGCCCTCAATTGCGGTCATTCTGGTAATTGTTTTTTTTTTTTTTTTTTTTTACCTTCACTTCCTATACTGATCACCTTCCCCCTTCCTCTGTTGTTTTCTCAACCCTGCCCAATTTTTCACTCTTTTATTTTACTATTTTTAGCATTTTTGCTTTTTGTTTTTTCACTTAGCTCTTCAATATAGGGGTTTTCCCACCCATCATATCGTTAGTACACATCTCCATTCACATGAGGCGTTGTCCGGTTTGGGTTGCCGCCTGCTGCACTACGTCCCCTCAGCTCCTGGACGGGGCATTGTTTGGTTGGTCTGGGGATCTCACTGTCTGTGCCACCACTGCAAGGACCCTCATGTAAGTAACAGGGCTAACTAAGTTCAGGGGTATTTTCCCCTGTCCGTGGTTGGCCCTTTTTAATAATTTGTTATAGTAAAACATTATTCATTTCCCTTTTAATATCTTTTTTTTTCTATAGATCCCTACCACGGTTTTGCTCCTGATGATAGGCTATAAGGCCTTGAAACGCGTAGAGCTAACAACAACCGCGTGTATATACGTATGAATTCCTCTGATCCCCGTTCCTTCTTTATTTGTTCTTCGCTATTTGTTTCTTTTTTATTTTCATTTTTTGTTTTTTTATGGCCCCTCTGTGACATCTGTAGAGTCATAAATTTTATTCTATTAAATCATGTCTCAATTACTGTTTGTATCTTGTAATAGAAGTATCAACTTCTTGTTGGAAATTGTAATCAATGTGGAATAATAATTTTTAAGAATTGTATATGTGCAAAAAATATAAAAATATTAATATATAGTAAAATGTATGGAAACAATTGATACAAATATTTCATAAACAATTTGAATAATTAAAAACTACTTTTATCTAATCTGTTTCATTGCTCCCGTGTGCTTCATGGAAAAGTCCCGCTATCTATGTCCTTCTATTTTTTTATATATTGAACCGGGATGGAGGAGGGGTGAACGGCCCCTGTATACCTCATTTAAAGTCCCAACCAACTTTTTTTTTTTTTCTTTCTTTGTCTTTATAATAAAAATAAGGGATGGAGGCACACGGATTGCACTAATAATAATTATCAAACGCTTTTTTCTTATAGTTGTCTTTATGAAATTTCTTTATTTTTTCCAATAATGTAAATTGGATTTTTTGATTTCTCTTTCCCTTTTTTTTCTTTTTTTTTTTTTTTTCTTAATTATTTTAAGCCCCCTTTTTTTAGTTTTGCTTGCATGTGTGCAGTGTTGGTTCTGGCTGTGTCTCTCGCTGGACCTTGCCTCGTGTGTTCCGTTCGGGAGCTGCGACGCGCACTGTGGATCCTCCCCCCGCCCTACTCTGACGCTGGGCGGGTGGGGGGTTTCCTCACTGCGCGTCGATGTCACGCATGCCACACCGGCTGTTTGGCCTCTTGACGCCACATGACCGGCAGTGTGTTTACTACCTTCTGACCCACCGGGGAATGGTTTGTTCCATCCCCCAAGTGGTCTGACGCGTGACGTTGGGGGCGTGGTTGCGGTGGCGGCGGTGCTTATATGGGCCCCTTCCTCATTCGCACCAAACACTTAGCACTGATCACATTGGCCATATCAGTCACCATAGATGCACAGAGGCACTCTGCCCTCAATTGCGGTCATTCTGGTAATTGTTTTATTTTTTTATTTTTTACCTTCACTTCCTATACTGATCACCTTCCCCCTTCCTTTGTTGTTTTCTCAACCCTGCCCAATTTTTCACTCTTTTATTTTACTATTTTTAGCATTTTTGCTTTTTGTTTTTTCACTTAGCTCTTCAATATAGGGGTTTTCCCACCCATCATATCGTTAGTACACATCTCCATTCACATGAGGCGTTGTCCGGTTTGGGTTGCCGCCTGCTGCACTACGTCCCCTCAGCTCCCGGACGGGGCATTGTTTGGTTGGTCTGGGGATCTCACTGTCTGTGCCACCACTGCAAGGACCCTCATGTAAGTAACAGGGCTAACTAAGTTCAGGGGTATTTTCCCCTGTCCGTGGTTGGCCCTTTTTAATAATTTGTTATAGTAAAACATTATTCATTTCCCTTTTAATATCTTTTTTTTCTATAGATCCCTACCACGGTTTTGCTCCTGATGATAGGCTATAAGGCCTTGAAACGCGTAGAGCTAACAACAACCGCGTGTATATACGTATGAATTCCTCTGATCCCCGTTCCTTCTTTATTTGTTCTTCGCTATTTGTTTCTTTTTTATTTTCATTTTTTGTTTTTTTATGGCCCCTCTGTGACATCTGTAGAGTCATACATTTTATTCTATTAAATCATATCTCAATTACTGTTTGTATCTTGTAATAGAAGTATCAACTTCTTGTTGGAAATTGTAATCAATGTGGGATAATAATTTTTAAGAATTGTATATGTGCAAAAAATATAAAAATATTAATATATAGTAAAATGTATGGAAACAATTGATACAAATATTTCATAAACAATTCGAATAATTAAAAACTACTTTTATCTAATCTGTTTCATTGCTCCCGTGTGCTTCATGGAAAAGTCCCGCTATCTATGTCCTTCTATTTTTTTATATAGTGAACCGGGATGGAGGAGGGGTGAACGGCCCCTGTATACCTCATTTAAAGTCCCAACCAACTTTTTTTTTTTTTTCTTTCTTTGTCTTTATAATAAAAATAAGGGATGGAGGCACACGGATTGCACTAATAATAATTATCAAACGCTTTTTTCTTATAGTTGTCTTTATGAAATTTCTTTATTTTTTCCAATAATGTAAATTGGATTTTTTGATTTCTCTTTCCCTTTTTTTTCTTTTTTTTTTTTCTTAATTATTTTAAGCCCCCTTTTTTTAGTTTTGCTTGCATGTGTGCAGTGTTGGTTCTGGCTGTGTCTCTCGCTGGACCTTGCCTCGTGTGTTCCGTTCGGGAGCTGCGACGCGCACTGTGGATCCTCCCCCCGCCCTACTCTGACGCTGGGCGGGTGGGGGGTTTCCTCACTGCGCGTCGACGTCACGCATGCCACACCGGCTGTTTGGCCTCTTGACGCCACATGACCGGCAGTGTGTTTACTACCTTCTGACCCACCGGGGAATGGTTTGTTCCATCCCCCAAGTGGTCTGACGCGTGACGTTGGGGGCGTGGTTGCGGTGGCGGCGGTGCTTATATGGGCCCCTTCCTCATTCGCACCAAACACTTAGCACTGATCACATCGGCCATATCAGTCACCATAGATGCACAGAGGCACTCTGCCCTCAATTGCGGTCATTCTGGTAATTGTTTTTTTTTTTTTTTTTTTTTACCTTCACTTCCTATACTGATCACCTTCCCCCTTCCTCTGTTGTTTTCTCAACCCTGCCCAATTTTTCACTCTTTTATTTTACTATTTTTAGCATTTTTGCTTTTTGTTTTTTCACTTAGCTCTTCAATATAGGGGTTTTCCCACCCATCATATCGTTAGTACACATCTCCATTCACATGAGGCGTTGTCCGGTTTGGGTTGCCGCCTGCTGCACTACGTCCCCTCAGCTCCCAGACGGGGCATTGTTTGGTTGGTCTGGGGATCTCACTGTCTGTGCCACCACTGCAAGGACCCTCATGTAAGTAACAGGGCTAACTAAGTTCAGGGGTATTTTCCCCTGTCCGTGGTTGGCCCTTTTTAATAATTTGTTATAGTAAAACATTATTCATTTCCCTTTTAATATCTTTTTTTCTATAGATCCCTACCACGGTTTTGCTCCTGATGATAGGCTATAAGGCCTTGAAACGCGTAGAGCTAACAACAACCGCGTGTATATACGTATGAATTCCTCTGATCCCCGTTCCTTCTTTATTTGTTCTTCGCTATTTGTTTCTTTTTTATTTTCATTTTTTGTTTTTTTATGGCCCCTCTGTGACATCTGTAGAGTCATAAATTTTATTCTATTAAATCATGTCTCAATTACTGTTTGTATCTTGTAATAGAAGTATCAACTTCTTGTTGGAAATTGTAATCAATGTGGAATAATAATTTTTAAGAATTGTATATGTGCAAAAAATATAAAAATATTAATATATAGTAAAATGTATGGAAACAATTGATACAAATATTTCATAAACAATTCGAATAATTAAAAACTACTTTTATCTAATCTGTTTCATTGCTCCCGTGTGCTTCATGGAAAAGTCCCGCTATCTATGTCCTTCTATTTTTTTATATATATTTGTATATGTTTGTGGCTATTCCCTGGCATTTTGTTTATTCCCCCTGTATGGCAGCTGGAGCGATTTGCGTTCCAGGTCGCTGCATTGTCTTCCGTGTTCTGGACGTGCCTGCGCAGTAGCCTCTTTCGATATTGAGGCTTGGTGTGCGCGGTTCGAGCTATAGCGGCCGCACAGGCGCAGTATGGCCGTCCTTCCACTACGCAAGTGCGAGGTGAGGGAGCGGTGACATCATGGGCGGGGATTTTAAAAACCAGACTGCTGCCTCAGTCTCACTGGGTATGTCAATGCATCGGAAGCAGCAAGCCTGTTTTCTCCAGCCCCAGTCTTCAAAGGTGAGCGTCGTTACTATGGATAATTAGATGCAGTGAGTGCATGTTGGAATACATATATTTTAAAAAAAAAAAAAGAGAGAGAAAAGTTTTTAATTTGGTAATCCTTGTTTAAAAAAAAAAAATTAAAATGTATATAATATATATTTAATGAATTTTTTCTAATTATTATTAAGTGAAATATATTTATAAAGAGAAAGACTGATATATTTACTTATGTGCTTTCCCTTGGGACCTCATCTTTTTTTGCAGACTATCTTGTGTTGTGACGCTCTTCGTCCACAAATTATGGACAAATCACCGCCTTTAAGTGGCCAGCCCTTACGCACTAGGTATGTACTGATAAGGAGAGGGGTGTCGCATTTGTTTGCATTTTCTTTTTGATGCCATTTTTTCCCCCTTTCTTGTCTTGTGTTAGCCCTTTCAGGTTGGATCCTCAGGATAAAGACCTTACCAGGCCACATCGCCATTCGTCTAGATCCAGACGGGAATCACCGCATGGATCTCACCATCAGAGGAGAAGTTCACATTCCTCCTCCAGACACCGCTCTCAGCTGGGGATGTGGGACTCGAGTCCCGGAGGGCAAATCACTGTGTAATCAATGCTATGCCTAGGCGGTTGGAGAAAAAGAATCAGAAAGCCAGCGTATGGAATCCCTGGTGAAACGTGTGGTGCAGCAGTCTCTGAGAGACATGGACACCTTTCACACGAGTCAATCTACTTCCTTGTCTGGCCCTCAGGCTGATGAGACCCGCGATGATCCGGGTACTTCCCAGCCCTATGCAGCATCTAATGCGACTTCGGAAGACGAGTTCCTAGGTGAGGAAGATATCGGGGGTTTCGACTTTGCTATGGTCTCCCCTCTGATTAAGGCAGTTAAGGAAGACTCATCTACCCCTCCAGCCAAGCAGAAGAAATTCTTCAAACAGCTGGGGAAGGAACGTCCAAACTTTCCTTTTCTTACTGAACTGAAAGATATTTTTGAGGAAGAGTGGAGTAAAGTGGACAGGAATTCCTATATGACTAATAAAACTTCCAGGTTGTATCCCTTCAAGTTAGAAGATGTAAAGCACCTGGAAAATGCCCCTCTGGTGGATGCGGCTTTGATGCGCTTGGCCAAACACGTTACCCTCCCATTGGAGGATTCAGTGTCCTTTAAGGACGGCTGGAGAGGAAGATTGACCAGGACCTTAAGAAGATTTATGGTCTGGCTGGGATGGCCTGCAAACCTGCCATGGCGCTAGCAGCTATGTCTAATGCCATGGAAGCTTGGTCTGAAAATGTGGAATCCTTTCTTAAGGGCGTTTCTGAGGAACTGGCTAAGAATTCAGCAGCAGCAGAACTGAAGCTGGCAGCAGTCTTTCTGGGAGAGGCGTCCATTGATCTAATCCGTCTGTTGGCACGCGTGATGCTGTCGTCAGTTACAGCTAAGCGGGCTTTGTGGTTACGTCCCTGGCTAGCTGACCCGGTTTCTAAGCAGGTGTGGTGTAAGATCCCCTTCGAGGGCTCTACGTTATTTGGTAACAAGTTGGATGACGCCATTACACGTGCTACAGGTGACAAGTCTGGTTTCCTTCCCCAGGACAGAAGATTATTGGGTCGGAAGAGACCACAGTATAAAAAACGCAGCCCAGAGCGAACAAGGGACACACGTTCCTACAAACCGGGTCGGGACTTCAGGAGGAATTGGTACAGAGGTCAGAATTCCTTTCGTAAGCCCAGCAAGAAACAGTCATCCAGTGGTCGCAAGCAGGCTAAGTCTTTCTGAGGTTGCGCCCGCCCAGACAGGTCGGATGGAGGCTCGGCTATCCCTCTTTCGGCACGTTTGGGTGTCCTCGATCTCAGATTACTGGGTAGTCAGAACGGTCTCGGTGGGCCACAGATGGACCTTCTCCAGCTCCCCTCCTCCCAGATTCGTGCCCACCCTGCTCCCTCGCTCGGAGGAACAAAGTCAAGTACTGTCTTCTTATGTGGATCTGTTGAAGGCTCAAGGAGCGGTAATTCAGGTGCCAAGGGAAGAGTGGTTTCAGGGAGTTTATTCTCCTCTTTTCCTGGTTCGAAAGAAAAGCGGCTCCTGGCACCCAGTGATAGATCTTACCTATCTAAACAAATACATAGAGTATGGGAAATTCAAGATTGAAACTCTTTTCGACCATTCAACAAGCCATACAGACGGGAGACTGGTTGATTTCGAACGACTTAAAGGACGCCTATTTCCACGTCCCGGTAGAAAAGGATTTTCAAAAATTCCTAAGATTTCACGTAGGTCAAGACCATCTCCAATTTATTTGCCTCTCCTTCGGGTTGACGACCTCTCCCCGAGTTTTTTCAAAGGTTCTCTTGGCTGTAGTGGCTTTTATCAGGTTAAAAGGTATTCGACTGTACCATTACCTGGACGACCTGCTGGTTCTGTCCCAAAGCAGAGAACAATTGCTGGAGCATCGGGAACAAGTAATCTCTTCTCTGTCCAGTTTCGGGTGGCTTCTAAATCTGACAAAAAAGAGTATAGTATATCTAGGAGCCCAATTCAACACTCTGCAGAGTTCTATCTCTCTCCCAGATGAAAAAATACCGACAATACGAGAAAGAGTCTCTCTGGCCCTATACACTCAGCACCTAAAAGCTTCTCAGTGTCTCAAGATCATTGGTACGATGGTCTCGACAGCCCCGATGGTGAAGTGGGCTTTGTGGAGGCTTCGCCCCTTCCAAGCAGGTTTCCTCAAGCAGTGGAAGTCAGGGGACAAAAATCAGAGTATTCGTATAACCTCAACCATGAGAGAGAGCCTCTTTTGGTGGCTACAGTGCAAGAACCTGCTGAACTGTCATTCCATCATCCCCATCTCCTGGGTCACGGTCACGACCGACGCCAGTGGGACAGGTTGGGGGGCTCTCTTTAGATCAAATCTTGCGCAGGGCAAGTGGGATGCTCATCTCCCCTTACCAGGGTCGAATGTCCTGGAACTTCGGGCAGCCTGGTGTGCTCTGCAGCAATTCTCTCACCTTCTGAAAGGGAAGTCAGTGTTATTACGGATGGACAACACCACGGCAGTGTCCTACGTGAAAAGGCAGGGGGGTACTCGGAGCTCTACTCTTCTACGGGAGGTTAAACCCATCCTATCATGGGCACAGAAAAACCTGATGAACATCTCAGCGGTCTTTGTGCCAGGAGTTCAGAACTCTCAGGTGGATTTTCTATCCCAGTCTCAGCTGGACAACAACGAATGGTCTCTTCATGCTCAAACCTTCAAGTGGATCCTGTCATTAGGGGTCAGTCCAGAAGTGGATCTTTTCGCCTCTCCCTGCAATTTCAAAATAAAGAAATTTTACACACGAAGTCGTTGCAGTCAGGCCTGCGGGACGGACACTCTGACGGACCAGTGGAGGTTCAGGAGGGCATATGCTTTCCCTCCACTTCCCGTGATCCTCAGATTCCTTCAGAGGCTCTGAGTGGAAGCAGTAGAAGTTGTGATGATAGCTCCCTATTGGCCCAACATGCCTTGGTTTCCCCTCCTGGTCCAACTCAGTGTTCGAGATCCCATACCTCTCCCTCTCAGGCCGGACCTTCTTTCTCAGGGTGCAGTTCTGCACCCTTGCCCGGCAGTTCTGAGACTGATGGTCTGGTTCTTGAAAGGAAGAGGCTGGAATCCATTGGTTGTGCATCAAGTGTAATTTCCACTCTGATGAGTGCAAGGAGATCAAGTACAAACAAAGTATATGGCAGAATCTGGGACAAATTTGTTAAGTTCTGCTCTTCTTCGAATAGACCTTTTGAACATCCAGGAGTACAGGACATTCTTAGCTTCTTGCAGTCTGGCCTCGATCTTCCTTTATCGGTAAGCTCCCTCAGGGTGCAGGTGTCGGCTCTATCGGCTTTCTCAGGTACATCTTGGGCAGTGCATCCACTGATTCGTCAGTTCTTCCGGGGAGCTTCAAGACTCAAACCCCAAAGAAAGCCTAGATTTCCCAAGTGGGATCTTCCTCTGCTCCTGGACTCAATCTCCGATCTAAGTATGACGGGGCCATCCCCGCTCTCTATTAAGGATTTCTCAGCAAAAGTTGTTTTCTTAGTTGCAGTCACTTCAGCCAAAAGGGTTTCGGAAATTGGATCCTTGGGCTTCAAAGAGCCTTTTTTGACGTTCTTTCCGGACCGAGTAGTCCTTATTCCCATGTTGGGATCTAATCCAAAGGTTACTTCGGTGTTTCACCAGAACCAGGAAATTGTCTTGCCTACTTTTAGGACTTCAGATTCTAATGATGTTCATCCTTTGGATGTTGGAGAACCCTTGAAAGAATATCTTCTTATCACTTCCCCCTTCAGACGCTCGGAGCATCTCTTTATCTTACCTTCAGGTAGCAACAAGGGGAGGAAAGCTTCAACTAGGACGCTGGCCAGCTGGATTGTAAGAACTATACAACGGGCATATAGGGCAAAGGGCTTGGCTCCTCCAGAGGCAGTGACGGCTCACTCTACCAGGGGAATGGCAGCCTCATGGGCAGCGGCTCGGCATGTGGCTCCTGACACAATCTGCAAGGCAGCCTCTTGGTCTTCTATTAATACGTTCATGTCACATTACTGTGTTGAGCCTGCTTCTCTATTCTCTGTAAATTTTGGTTTAAAGATTTTATCGGTTGATAAAGCAAATTAAATGTTTTCTGTTTAAAGCATACCCACCCGTGGGGTCGGCTAGTTATTTCCCACACGTAGGCTGCCATGGAGTCTGTCAGGGAAAAAGGAAAATTTATTGTCAAATACTTACCGTAATTTTCCTTTCCTGATGGACTCCATGGCAGACGGAGTTCCCACCCATGAGTCTCATGAGGAGGCTAGTTACGGAACACCGTGTGGAGTGGTGAGTGCTCTTTTATTTGAATGGGGTCCTATAGCATTTGAGTGGAGGCGGGGTCAACCCACATGTAGGCTGCCATGGAGTCCATCAGGAAAGGAAAATTACGGTAAGTATTTGACAATAAATTTTCCTTTTTCAGTTTCAAAACTTTGTAAGTAAGTACGTTTTCGCCTTCACTGATGGGCACTGATGGGGCTGCACTGACGGGCACTGATAAGGTGGCAGCAATGAAGTGGCACTGATGAGGTGGCATTGATGTGCACTGATATGTGGCACTGATAGGCGGCACTGATGGGCACTGATTGGTGACACTGATGGGTGACACGGATGGCCACTGATAGGTGGCACAAATTGGCACTGATAGCTGGCACGGATTGGCATGGATTGGCGGCACAGATGGGCATGGATAGGCGTCACAGATGAGCATGGATGGGCACTGATAAGGGGCACGGATGGGCACTGATAGGTGGCAAGGACGGGCACTGATAGGCGGCATTATATTGTACTGATGGATGCCAATCAGTGCCAAAAAATAATGCATCCCAATCAGAGCACTGATTGGCATCCATTATGGGCACTGACTGGCATCCCTGGTGGTCTAGGGTGGCATACCTGGTGCTGGGCATCCCTGGTGGTCTGGTGGCATCCCTGGTGGTCCAGTGTGAGCATCCTCAGGGGAGCTGCGCTGATAATCGATCAGCACAGACCCCCCTGTCAGAGGAGCAGCCGATCGGCTCTCCTCTACTCACGTCTGACAGACAAGAGTGAGGAAAAGCCGATCATCGACTCTTCCTATTTACACTGTGATCAGTCGTGATTAGACACGGCTGATCACGAGGTAAATAGTCTCCGTCGGAGACTCTTAACCGAGATCGTAGTTGCGGGATGTCAGACTGATACAGCACAACAATGATCGCCGCCGGGGGCGCGCAGCGGCTCAAAATCCTGAGGATGTCATATGACGCCCGGTCAGGATTTTGTAAACCACTTTGCCGCCGTCATTTTGCTATAGGGCGGGGGCAAGTGGTTAAAGAGGACTGCGACATTGCGGCGGACAGATTGGACACTTTTGACACATTTTTGGGACCATTGACATTCCTACAGCAATCAGTGCTATAAAAATGCAATGATTACTGTGTAAATGTCACTGGTAGGGCGATCAAGGGGTTAAATGTGTTCCCTCATGTGTGTTTCTAACTGTGGGGGGATTGGACTGACTGGAGGAGGAGAGAGATCACTGTTCCTAATTACTAGAAACAGACAATCTGTCTCTCCTCTCCTGTCAGAATTGGGCTTTGTGTGTTTATACACACACATCCCCATTCTGGCTCTCGTGCCCACAATATCGCGGGCGCCAGCCACGCACATTGGGTCCCCTGCCATGCAGCCTGTACACGTTCCCTGCTATCGCTCTTACAGGTGCCGACGTACAACTACATTGATTTGCGATAATGAGCCAACCTGTCGCAGTATAATGATGGCGGCTGGTCGACAAATGTACTGGTCGTCTTCACATACGCACAGGCTTCTTCACAGTTAAAGCTGTGAAATGTGGAATAGACTCCCTCAGACTCCCTCAGGGAAAATCTGATTGCTTTGGGAAATCAGGAAGACATTTTTCCCCCAATAGAGACATTTTGACCATGCATCATAGGGCGTTTCTTCTTCCTCTCAATCAAATATGGCTATAAGGTTTTATACATGGGGGTTGAAGGGATAGGTGAGTTTCATATTATCAGTAGTTTTCTAGTCAGGCTATCCATTTAAACTGTAACAAATCTGTTGATTTTAATTTTACTGGGAAATATGTCATCTCTAAGAAATGTGCAGAGCAGGGTGAGACAGTATATTACTGGATTATAAACAGTATAGGCACTTATTTTTATTGTTTTACATTGCTATACCTGCAAAAGTGGCCAGCATGAAGTGATCTAGCAGGAGTTGTAAAGGCAGAATTTTTTTTTTTTATCTTAATGCATACTATGCAATAAGATAAAAAGCCTTCTGTGTGTATTAGCCTCCCCAGCACCCCCTAATACTTTCTGTGCCCCATCTCTGTCCAGGGATGTCCAGGGGTCCCTTGGCCATCCAGGACTCGCCCTCCTGATCTGCTGAAACACAGCAAGGGCTTCATTGGCTCCTGCGGCTCTCAATCAACCTCTGTTAGCCAATCAGGAGAGAGAAGGGCCAAACGACAGCTCTGTGTCTGAATGGACACATGAAGCTGCAGCTCGGATCGGGTGCCCCCATAGCAAGCTGCTTCCTGTGGGGGCACTCAAGAGGAGGGAGGGGCCAGGAGCAGCGAAGAGGGACTTGAGAAGAGGAGGATCCCAGCTGCTCTGTGCAAAACCACTGCACAGAGGAAGTAAGTATAACATGTTTGTTATTTTAAAAAAAGGAGACTTTACAATCAGTTTCATTTTCTGACTAAAGTTTGACTTTGAGGTGGAATAAGATGGATTTTTTTAAACACATATGCATAGACACTCTTTTATTACTGCATTAATGCTAAATACAGTACATACAATTTAGCAGGTGTATTATTCAATGCAGCACTTTAGATGTATATATTTTGTTTAATATATTCATTTTTTTAAGACAGTTTGTCAGCATGTTAAATTAGAACAGTTTGTCAAGAGAAGGATGTCACCTCAGATATAAGCAGAAGAGCATGTGCAAGATAATATTTAATGCATTCCATTTTCTTGGCCAAGTCCATAAAACATTCACATGTTTTTTTTGTAATCCTCCCCCCTCTTCCCCAAAAGAACTTATTTCACACCAGAGAAAGATTCATTACCAGTTAACATTCCCATAAGGCCTACAAGAGCCTAAATATACACCTGTTTTAAAGCTCATGCACATGAACGTTTGCAGGTGCAAATGTCCTCTAACTTAAAATTCCTGGCATTTTCCTGGGCTTGGGGAACTGCAAAAGACGCGTACAGGCAGTCATACAAGTGAAAGACTGCATTTACCTATGCATACACGTATGATGTACAGTATTCCCCCATATAAAATATCTGTGTTCAGAAAATGCATAGTATGCGCAGGTGTGGGTAAAGAAGAGCACCGGCATTTACTTGAAAACAAACACATTAATCTGGTTGCACCACATGTAGCTTTCTGAGAGCGAGAAAATACCTGAAATACATTTACACCTGCAAATATCTGTGTGCATGAACCTTTATAGTCAGTATTAAAATGGTGGTGAATTTTTTTTTCCCTAAAATAAAAAAAAAAGATTTTATACTTACCTCCTCTGTGCAATGGTTTTGCACTGAGCGGCCCCTTACCTCCTCTTCTGGGATCCACCACCGGCGCTCTCTGCTCTTCCTCTTCTCCAAATGCCCCTAAAGCAAACATCTTGCTATGGGGGCACTCGTGTGAGTGTATTTCCAAGCCCTGCCTGTGTGTGTACATAGACACACACAGTGCTGCTAGCCCCCCCCACTTCCTCCTTACAGCAGCAGGAGCCAATGACAGAGCCTACTGGGACAGCTCTGGATTGAGGAGGGATGGTCTGGAGTTGCTATTGAAAAGTGTTTTACCTTAAAGCAGAATTCCGGCAAAAAAAAACAATTAAAAGTCAGCAGCTGCAAAAAGTGTAGCTGCTGACTTTTAATAATCAGACACTCACCTGTCCCACTGTCCCGCGATGCAGGTGTACAAAACCCTCTCCTCTGCACTGTGCCGGCATTCTTACTGTAGGCGCCCGGTTGTGCCTTCACAGCCGGTCATGCACTGCGCATGCGCAAACCGCGCTGCACGCTGTGAATGGCCATGTGACATGTCCCAGAAGATTGCAGGGAGGGAGGAGGGAGGGGTTAACTTCCTTTTGGTACTGTGGAGCCCTGGCAGGAAGTGAGAGCTGGATGCATCTAAAAAGAGGGGAGTCACCATCACTTAAGCCCAGGGCAGGACTTAGGGTGGTCGGGGCCCCTGGGCTTGAGTCACTTTCGGGCCCTACCTGCTATACATTACCGTATAACATGTGTCGGCGTATAACACGCACCCAAAGTTTAGGAGGGAAATTTGAGGAAAAAAAACCTTTACATTTAAATGCCCATCAATGCAGCCTTGTCAGTGTCATTTGCAGCCTTGTTGTCATTGCAGTCTTGAAGTTTAAAAATGGCGCCGCAGAGATACAGAGTCCTGTGTATCTTTGCGGCTCTCAGGTCTGCTCGCAGTCCCGAGCGGAGCCGAGAGTAGCCGAGTATACTTGGCTCGGCTCACAGTCACAGACATCCCAACTAGGGATGAGCTCCAGCGTATTCTCACACTCCACATGCAGAGCCCGCCAGGAAGTCGGCGCAGCGCTGCGCGATTCCCAGGCAGCGAGACATTTCCTCGATGTGTGCTGCATTGCGCTGACTTCCTGGCGGGCTCTGCACATAGAGTGTGTGAACACGCCGGAGCTCATCCCTAATCCCAACCTGCAAAAACTAATTTCAGGGAGGTGACGCAACAAGACCCCCCACATGACACATTAATATATGTGTGAACATTTTCTGTGTATGTGTGTATAATGTCACTCATATGCAGCCTATGTCACATATATACGCCTCATACCACTCACATACAGCCTATGTAGGCTGTGTGTGTGAGTGATGTGAGTTGTATATGTGTAAGACATGGTACAAGAGAGGATCAGAGACTGCAGACAGGGTACAAGAGAGGATCAGAGACTGCAGACAGGGTACAAGAGAGGATCAGAGACTGCAGACAGGGTACAAGAGAGGATCAGAGACTGCAGACAGGGTACAAGAGAGGATCAGAGACTGGAGACAGGGTACAAGAGAGGATCAGAGACTGCAGACAGGGTACAAGAGAGGATCAGAGACTGCAGACAGGGTACAAGAGATGATCAGAGACTGCAGACACGGTACAAGAGATGATCAATCAGAGACTGCAGACACGATACATGGGATGGTCAGAGACTGCAGACACGGTAAAAGGGATGGTCAGAGACTTCAGACAAGGTACATGGGATGGTCAGAGACTGCAGACACGGTACATGGGATGGTCAGAGACTGCAGACACGGTACATGGGATGGTCAGAGACTGCAGACACGGTACAAGGGATGGTCAGATATGGTTGAACTCAGTGTACATATATATATATAGTATTGCAGGACTGTGACACTCTATTTAAACTGGTTCTGCAAGATCAAGTCAGTAATTCTTCTTTGAAAAGTGCAACCAAGTGACAAGGCAGCAGCACATTTAATTTCCAAAATAACATTTTTCTTACAAACAGTGATCTGGTCAGGGTTAGTGGAGGACAGTAAACAGTTAATGGGTCTGTGACACTTCTAGCCTGAATCAGCAGGAAATCCTTCACAAAAACATTAAACTGTGCAGCACATAGAGAGCTCTGGCTAAATAGCTGAGCTGAAATGGTTAACAATCAACCAAGTGTGACCTCACTGTGTAGTCCAATGTGGCGGGCTGGAGAGGGGGAGGGAAGTTACACTCTGTCTGCTGCACAATACACTGACTTGCTCCTCCAGCCCTCACTCTTACACATTTCCTCAGCCCCGCCCACTGTTCACAGCACAGCCCCGCCCCCGCTTCTCCCGCTGTTCCAAATCTCCTAGGCTAGCAGCTGACAGTGTCCCTCGGAGCGACAGTTTCAGCTATGTATCTTGGCAGGGCTGCGGGGCCCCCTATTGGGCGGGGCCCCTGGGCTTGAGCCCAGTCAAGCCCAATAGTAAGTCCGGCCCTGCTTAAGCCCCTTTCACACTGGGGCACTTTGCAGGCACTACATCGCTAAAAATAGCACCTGCAAAGTGCCCTGAAACAGCCGTTGCTGTGTCTGCAGTGTAAAAGCCCAGAAGGCTTTCACACTGGAGCGGTGCGCTAGCAGGGCGGTAAAAAAAGTCCTGCTAGCGGCATCTTTGGAGCGGTGAAGGAGCAGTGTATACACCGCTCCTGCCCATTGAAATCAATGGGGCAGCGTGGCTATACTGCTGGCAGCAGCGCTTTGCGGTGGTTTTAACCCTTTCTCGGCTGATAGCAGGGGGGGGTTTTAGCAGCCGAATACCGCCACTAAAATGACGGAAAAGCAGAGCTAAAAATAGTGCCATTTTACCGCCGACGCTGCTACTGCCCCAGTGTGAAAGGGGCCTTTAAGCAGAAGTTCCATGTTCCAAGTCCACTTTAATGCAGGGAATGCATTAAGTTTAAAAAAAAAAATAAAAAATAAAAAACTTTTGCCTTTAGAACCACTTTAATTATTTGTCATTGAATAGACAGACAGAACGACAGAAAGATAGATTAACAACAGATAAATAGACATCCATTTTCAATAAACTAAGTATTGAGGTACATGGCATGAATTTAGTGAATTTAGAAAGCTGAGTCATACGTAGTTATGCAAGAGATATGCTGCAGGTACAAATACCTTGGAATAATTTCCAATGTGATGGTTACACTTCTTACACATCATCTATGTGGTGTATAAATGTATGTTATCTGCTGTTCCAGATTCTGTAATAAGCAAAGAAAAGTGTTGCCCTCCCAATAACCTGCACAGCTCTATACATTGGGTGGGAGGAGGGACAGACGTAAAATTAAAGCTAATGGTGTCTTTTTGGGTATAAACCAGACAAATCATTACAGACCGTCTGGTAGAGTTTTACCAGTGAATCTTATCAGTTTCATACAGACATCATGATTGCCATCAGCTTGTGTGAAGAATTATTTGCCTCTTAAAATGATTTCCACTGAAGCTTAGCAGAGGTTTAATTTCAGGATGTGATAATGGAGAAGCTTTGAACATTTTCAATGACACAGAGCACTTATACATGATGTTGCTGCCTCTGATGGCACAGAATCCAATGACATTATTAACATTTTAGAAACTGCGGTATTTATGTTTACTTTTCCCAGAATTCAGGTAGAATAACAAATTTACTGGTATATACTTTTTTTTTTTCTTGAAAGTCTCTAATCAGTGCAACTAACTTCAAATTTTATTTTGCTGTGCTTTTCTCTTTTTATGATTTTGAGGATTTATCATAAGCTCTTTTTGCACTTTCAGCTTAGCAAGCAAACCAAATTTCCCATTACATTTATATATCAAATAATATACCATCTCTGTCTCTTTGTATGTTCCTGTGGAATAGATTTTTATAAACAATATGTTCTAACATCCAAAGACTACAACATATATTTACCTTCAAATTTTAAACTCCACGACTACTACAGTAAGCCGGCCCTTCGGATTGTACCTTCTTCAATTTTGGCAATCAAGTTGAATGGTAAACTTAAAGTCGTAAAATGAGTGGTTACATTGAGTTATTGCATCACTAATTAAATAATTAAACACTACAATGCAGCTACGAGTTGGAAAGTATACAGTGTTCTGGGTTAATGGTAACTACAGGCACAAAAACTTTCATTAAAATGTACGCTATATTACTCTATATTACCAAAAGTGCTGGGATGCCTGCCTTTACACACTCATAAACTTTAATGGCATCCCAGCCTTTGTCCCTAGGGTTTAATAATGAGTTGGTCCACCCTCTGCAGCTATAACAGCTTCAACTCTTTTGGGAAGGTTGTCCACAAGATTTAGGAGTGTGTCTATGGGTATTTTTGACCATTCTTCCAGAAGCATATTTGTGGGGTCAGGCACTGATGTTGGACAAGAAGACCTGACTCACAGTCTTCGCTCTAATTGATCCTAAAGGTGTGCTATTTGGTTGAGGTCTGGACTCTGAGCAGACCAGTCAATTTCCTCCACCAAACTCGCTCATCCATGTCTTTATGGACCTTGCTTTGTACACTGGTGTAAAGTCATGTTGGAACAGGAAGGGGCCATCCCCAAACTATTCCCACAAATTTGGGAGCATGCAATTGTCCAAAATTGTGACGCCTTAGGAGTTTCCTTGACTGGAACTAAGGGGGCATGCTCAACCCCTGAAAAACAACCACACACCATAATCCCTCCCCCACCAAATGATTTGGACCAGTGCACAAAGCAAGGTTCATAAAGACATGGATGAGTGAGTTTGGGGAGGAGAAACTTGACTGGTCTACATATAGTCCTGACCTCCACCCAGCAGGACACCTTTAGGATGAAATAGAGCAGAGATTGCGAGCCAGGCCTACATCAGTGCCTGACCTAACAAATGCACTTCTGGAAGAATGATCAAACATTCCCATAGACACACTCCTAAACCTTGTGGACAGCCTTCCCAGAAGAGCTGAAGCTGGTTTAGCTGCAAAGGGTGGGCCAACTCAATATTGAACCCTACGGACTAAGACTGGGATGCCATTAAAGTTCATGTGCGTGTAAACGCAAGTGTCTCAATACTTTTGGTAATATAGTGTATTGCTTAAAATGATTGTAAACCTCAGACATGAAATACAAACAAAGCATAACCCTCTATAGTGTGTACTTGTCTTAATCTAACTAAACATCAATAATCTCTGTCTTCTACCTCGTTCCTCTGCCCAACTCCAGGCAAGATCTATTTTTGCCTTGCCATGCTCCCACCCACCTCTAATACATCCTGCCAGATGTTATATTTTTTACCTGGAGCAGTCAGTTATACTCAACTCAGACACCCCCAATGGTGCTGTTTCCGCTGCTAGTCCAGCACCACACATTAACACTCATCCTCTGGTCCTCTTCTTTTCCCTCCCCTCAGCTTGACATTGGTCTTCTTCTGAATACTGAAAGACATGCCTGCTGGCCAACCAATCGCTGTTTCTAAGCCTAGTACACAATATCATTTTGTTTTCATTCAACCAGCTGGGTTGAATGAAAAAAACAAAAACTCAAAGCTCAGGTCGGAGCCACTGTACTAATCTGGATTGTTAGTACTAACAATCCAATATTAGTACAGTGATCTCCCCTGCTGGGCTATTGTGTTCTGACAGGGGGACACCCCCCGGCAGAACACTCCGATCAATGCTCTCAGCCATCGGTTGAGAGTGCTGATCGGGAATCGGTCGGCTGCTGGTTTTCAAGCATGCTCGTCAGACAGAAGCGAGTCGAATGGCTGCCATACACACGGCCTGAATTTCAGCTGGTTTTTATTGTCACCTGGCTTTCGGGTGTACAGGCTTTAATGTCACTCAGGCAATGACATGGACACCTGTAAGAAGGGCGCATCCAAGGAATTAAACAGAGGGGAGAAGGATCTGGTGCTAGATGATCACATGACCAGAGTTTAAGTATTTAAACAGATATTAAGGAGGTTTTTCTTTTAACCCAGCCATCAGTGAGAGAGACTGATGCAAAGGAGGAATAGGAGGGGGTTACTTTGATCCTCGAGTTGGGCTTTATAAGCAAGTTGCCTCTCTGTGATTGCTGGGTTATAATTCCACTTAGGCCGCGTACACACGGGCGGACTGTTCGCCCAACCTTGTTCGGCAAACAGTTTCATCAAACAGTCCGCTCAAAATTTGCATGAGCGGACTTGCCCACACACGAGCGGACTGTTTGACGAACAAGGTTGGGCAAACAGTTCGCTCAACTTTTGAAATGAACGGACTCGCCCACGTAAGGCGGAGGCAAATCCGCCCATTTCGAGCGCGTGTACAGGTAGGCGGGGCCCACGAAGGAGACGTCGCGGGCTCCGCCGCCTGGAATGGGCTTAAAGGGGAACCCCAACGCCGAAAAAAATCGGCGTGGGGGTTCCCCCCAAGTCCACACCAGACCCTTGTCCGAGCACGCTACCCGGCCGGCCAGGAAAGGGGGGCGAGCGAGCGCGCCCCCCCTCCTGAGCCGTACCAGGCCGCGTGCCCTCAACATGGGGGGTGCCTTGGGGAAGGGGGGGCCGCGCGGCCCCCCCACCCCAAAGCACCTTGTCCCCATGTTGATGAGGACAAGGGCCTCTTCCCGACAACCCTGGCCGTTGGTTGTCGGGGTCTGCGGGCGGGGGGCTTATCGGAATCCGGGAGCCCCCTTTAAGAAGGGGGCCCCGGATACCGGCCTCCCACCCTATGTGAATGAGTATGGGGTACAATGTACCCCTACCCATTCACCTGTGAAATAAAGTACAATAAAAAACACAACACAGAGAAAAAATATTTTATTGCACAGCTCCGGGGGTCTTCGGGGGTCTTCTCGCCGGACTCCTCCGCTATGTGTGTGTAGCTCTTTTGCTAGCGGAGGAGTCCGGCTTTCTTCCTCCCCGCCGCCGGCCTCTTCTCCCGACTTCGGGGGTCTTGTCCCCCTCTTCGGTTCTTCTGCCGGGCCACCGCGCCTGGTCCGGTGGCCCGGTCTTCTGTCGCCGTCTTCCGTTCTTCTGTCGCCGCCTTCGGTTCTTCTGCCGGGCCACCGCGCCTTCTTGTAGCTCTTTTACAGGCGGTGGCCCGGTCTTCTGTCGCCGCTGTCGTCGCCGCCGCCGCCGCCTTCCGTTCTTGTTCTTCTTCTTGTTCTTCTTCTTCTCCTGGAGATGTTGACTCGACGAGCTCTCCGGCCGGAATGCCAGGGACACGCTCCGCTGCCACTTATATAGTGACAATGGGGCGGTGTCACATGGTATATGTCACATGGGTTGGTCACATGGTGACCCCGCCCCCTTACGATGTCATAGTCCCCATGTGACATCAACCCATGTGACCAACCCATGTGACATATACCATGTGACACCGCCCCATTGTCACTATATAAGTGGCAGCGGAGCGTGTCCCTGGCATTCCGGCCGGAGAGCTCGTCGAGTCAACATCTCCAGGAGAAGAAGAAGAACAAGAAGAAGAACAAGAACGGAAGGCGGCGGCGGCGGCGACGACAGCGGCGACAGAAGACCGGGCCACCGCCTGTAAAAGAGCTACAAGAAGGCGCGGTGGCCCGGCAGAAGAACCGAAGGCGGCGACAGAAGAACGGAAGACGGCGACAGAAGACCGGGCCACCGGACCAGGCGCGGTGGCCCGGCAGAAGAACCGAAGAGGGGGACAAGACCCCCGAAGTCGGGAGAAGAGGCCGGCGGCGGGGAGGAAGAAAGCCGGACTCCTCCGCTAGCAAAAGAGCTACACACACATAGCGGAGGAGTCCGGCGAGAAGACCCCCGAAGACCCCCGGAGCTGTGCAATAAAATATTTTTTCTCTGTGTTGTGTTTTTTATTGTACTTTAGTTCACAGGTGAATGGGTAGGGGTACATTGTACCCCATACTCATTCACATAGGGTGGGGGGCCGGTATCCGGGGGCCCCCTTCTTAAAGGGGGCTCCCGGATTCCGATAAGCCCCCCGCCCGCAGACCCCGACAACCAACGGCCAGGGTTGTCGGGAAGAGGCCCTTGTCCTCATCAACATGGGGACAAGGTGCTTTGGGGTGAGGGGGCCGCGCGGCCCCCCCTTCCCCAAGGCACCCCCCATGTTGAGGGCACGCGGCCTGGTACGGCTCAGGAGGGGGGGCGCGCTCGCTCGCCCCCCTTTCCTGGCCGGCCGGGTAGCGTGCTCGGACAAGGGTCTGGTGTGGACTTGGGGGGAACCCCCACGCCGATTTTTTTCGGCGTTGGGGTTCCCCTTTAAGCCCATTCCAGGCGGCGGAGCCCGCGACGTCTCCTTCGCGGGCCCCGCCTACCTGTACACGCGCTCGAAATGGGCGGACTTTCCGAGCGGGAACAGTCCGCTCATTTCGAAAGTACAGCGGACAAGCCCACACACGGGCGGACTGTTCGCTCAAACACAGTTTCAGCGGACAGTTTTTCGGAATTTCCGAAAGACTTTGTCCGTCCAACTGTCCGCTGAAACTGTCCGCTGAAAGCCCACACACGAGCGGACTGTCCGCCCAAACACTGTTCAGCGGACAAGGTTGGGCGAACAGTCCGCCCGTGTGTACGCGGCCTTAGTGTGCATCAAATGCCACTTCCAACCCAGATATTACTTTGTAAAAGAAGTGACATAAGTGTGCTGCACATAACCTGTGCAGAGAGTAGAGCTGTGGGAAGGACCTAGTAGGGACACTTACTACAGGCTGTCTGTAGAAAACTACAGGAGGGGGCAAAACAAGACCAGTCACCCTACACAAGGAGAGAGAACAGCAGCAAGTTGTCTTTATTACAGGAAGTACCGGAATGAAGGAAATGGGTTACCCTGGGTTACTACAGAGTTCTGTAAGAAATACACTAAGCACACTCAGATTCAAGAAGGTATACACATGCCTCTTGTATTTAGACAATATTTGTTTATCCTGAAGTTCGGCTTTAATTGATGATATAGGTTTTAACCACTTAAGGACCGCCGTATTGCCATTGTACGTCATTACAATGGCACAGGCAGGCACAAGCACGTACATGTACGTGCCTGCCTTCCAGCGGGTGGGGGGTCCGATCGGACCCCCTCCCGCTGGATACGCCGGTCCGGTTCGCTCCAGGAGTGATCCGTGATGAGGGGATGGCCGTTGGTTTCTGGCCACCCCCTCTGGATTGCTCCTGGCCAATGAGAAGCTTCCTCCCACTGTGTATTGTTTACACAGGAAGGAGGAAGTGATGTCATTCTCCTCGGGGCGGTCTTTTTGACCGGACTACGAGGAGAAGACTAAAAGTAAGTGTGCACCAACACTACACTGACATGTAGGTACACACAGGCACACAAACCCCCCCGATCCCCCCCCGATCGCCCCCCGATCCCCCCCAGTCACAGTGTCACTGATTGCATTGATCATTTCTTTACTGATCACTGCATTCAGTGTCAGTTGTAACAGTAAAAACTGTCAGGGCAGTTAGTGTTAGGTCCAGGGTAGCCTCCTATCACCCCCCAATAAAGATTTAACCCCCTGATTGCCCCTAGAGTTAACCCTTTCACCCCCTTTTGCCAGTGTCACTAAGCGATCATTTTTCTGATCGCTGCATTAGTGTCGCTAGTGTCGCTAGGTAGCTAGTTTTTTTTTAGGTTTACCGCCAGGTTTTTATAGCATTAGGTACCCCGATATACTACCCAATAATGGTTTTAACCCCCTGATTGCCCCTAGTTAACCCTTTCACCCCCTTTTGCCAGTGTCACTAAGCGATCGTTTTTCTGATCGCTGCATTAGTGTCGCTAGTGTCGCTAGGTAGCTAGTTATTTTTTTAGGTTCACCGCCAGGTTTTTACTTTGAAAATATTTTATTTTATGACAAAGGCACTTGCAAGAACATACCATTAAAACAAACAATCTTCAGCAGGGCAAGCCTGCTGTCACAGTGCAAGTAATAATAAAAGAAGACAGTTGTGGAAATCAGAAAATGGCAAATAGGTACAAATATCATGCCCCGCCACAGCGAGGGGCCATACAATAAAACAAAGGGTCACCCCCCGCGAGGAGCCCATCCAGAATATCTGCGAGGGGGAGCAACCAGGAGCCCCCCCCCCGACACCCCTAAGATGGAGCTTGCTGTGTCAGGGTGGGGGCGTACTCTCCCAGGTCCCCCCCTCTCAAAGGGAGACAGTATTCGATGAGCCATCCACAGGGGGCACCTCTGCAATCAATTTGTCTGTACAGTGAACCTGTCAATTATAGCTCTGTTGAGCAAACCATAAAAACAAGAAATCAGGAAGGACAGAAGAGAGAAGAGAGGAAGAAAGGAGGAGAACAGAGGGGTAAAGGGGTAAGCTATTTCCGAAAAGGGTGGTGGGGTACGGTGTCAGAATGCTTAGCACTCAATAAGAGAGGGAGAGCTTTAAGGATGAGATCGGGTCGCTAAGGGAGAGCCTGGGGGCATTCCCGGCAGAAGAGATATTCCCATGTATCGGGCCCAAGGATCCCACACCTTTCTAAATTTAGGCATGGTATCCGACAGAATGCCTGACAGTTTTTCTTGGGACATTATCCAGGATATCTTCCTCTTTACTGTGAGGAAGGAGGGTCTGGGTTGCTTCCAGGCGGAGGCAATCGCAATTTTGGCTCCTAAGAGGATAAAATGTGTTTGTTTCTGAGTGTAACCAGGCAACAAAAGACCCAGGGCATTGAGCAGCGCAACCTCAGGAGTTTTTGGAACCCGGCAGCCTGTGACCCTGTGAATCAAGTTAAAGATTTTGGTCCAGAACGATCGAAGCCTAGGGCATTCCCACCAGATGTGGATCATGGTGCCACGAAGTTGGCACCCCCTAAAGCATAAGGGGTTTGCCATGGGATACATTTTGGCTAGCCTGGCTGGAGTGAGGTACCACCTGGTTATCAATTTGATGCTAGCTTCCATGAGAGAGGTGTTTTGGATCCCACGAAAGGATCTGGCTAGGGCCAGCTGCCAGGTTTCAAGACTGCCAGAGGTCTGAAGGTCAGACTCCCATGCCTTCATGTAGGGGGATTTGCCCATTGGGGCAGTGAGAGCCGCATAGATTACTGAAATACCGCCCCTCTGCTCCCCGATCCCACCACACCAGGCTTCGTAATCAGTAAAGGGGGGAGGAAGGGGCTTGTTCTTCCAAAGTGAGTGTAAGAAATGAGATATTTGTTGGAAGCGGAACCTCTCCGAGTCTGGTAGCTCTAAGTGTTCGATACAATAGGCAAGGGAAATTGGACCCCTTGAAGTGAAATAATGACCTACCGCCAGGTTTTTATAGCGCTAGGTACCCCGATATACTACCCAATAATGGTTTTAACCCCCTGATTGCCCCTAGTTAACCCTTTCACCCCCTTTTGCCAGTGTCACTAAGCGATCATTTTTCTGATCGCTGCATTAGTGTCGCTAGTGTCGCTAGGTAGCTAGTTTTTTTTTTAGGTTCACCGCCAGGTTTTTATAGCGCTAGGTACCCCGATATACTACCCAATAATGGTTTTAACCCCCTGATTGCCCCTAGTTAACCCTTTCACCCCCTTTTGCCAGTGTCACTAAGCGATCGTTTTTCTGATCGCTGCATTAGTGTCACTAGTGTCGTTAGGTAGCTAGTTATTTTTTTAGGTTCACCGCCAGGTTTTTATAGCATTAGGTACCCCCATATACTACCCAATAATGGTTTTAACCCCCTGATTGCCCCTAGTTAACCCTTTCACCAGCGATCACAGTATAAGTATCACTGGTGACGCTGGTTAGCCAGTTAGTTATTTAGGTTCCCCGTCAGGTTTTTATATAGGGACCCCCATATACTACCTAATAAAAATTTGAACCCCCTGATTGCCCCTAGTTAACCCTTTCACCACTGATCACCGTATAAGTGTTACGGGTGACTCTGGTTAGTTTGCTTTTTATAGCATCAGGGCACCCACCATTTATTACCCAATAAAGGTTTAACCCCCTGATCACCCGGCGGGTGATATCAATTAGGTTTTAGGGTCAGGGTCTGCGTCGCCCCAGGCAGCGCTTGGTTAGTGCCAGTACCGCTAACACCCACACGCAAAGCATAAACCTCCCGTAGTGGTATAGAATCTGAACAGATCAATATCTGATCTGATCAGATCTATACTAGCGTCCCCAGCAGTTTAGGGTTCCAAAAAAACGCATTGTTAGCGGGATCAGCCCAGATACCTGCTAGCACCTGCATTTTGCCCCTCTGCCCAGCCCACCCAAGTGCAGTATCGATTGATCACTGTCACTTACAAAACACTAAACACATAACTGCAGCGCTAACAGTTTTTTTGGTAGTATTTTATATTTAAATCTGGAAGGCAGTGCTTGGTTTTCGGGGTCCCGTACGTGGCTAGGCTCCCAAAAAGTCCCCCACATGTGGTATCCCCGTACTCGGAAGAAGCAGCAGAATTTATTTTGGGGTGTAATTTGACTTATGCCCATAGCATGTGTGAGCAATATATCATTTAGTGACAACTTTGTGCAAAAAAAAAAAAGTTTGTAATATTCCCGCAACTTGTGGCAAAATATAAAATATTCCATGGACTCAACACGCCTCTCAGTAAATAGCTTGGGGTGTCTACTTTCCAAAATGGGGTCATTTTGGGGGGTTTTGTGCTATTTTGGCATTTTATGGCCTTCGAAACTGTGATAGGTAGTGAGGAGTGAAATCAAAAATTTGCACCCTTAGAAATCCTGAAGGCAGTGATTGGATTTCGGGGTGCCGTGCGCGACTAGACTCCCAAAAAGTCCCACACATGTGGTATCCCCATACTCGGGAGAAGTAGCGGAATATATTTTGGGATGCAATTCCACATATAACCATGGCATGTGTGAGCAATATATAATTTAGTGACAACTTTTTGTAAAAAAAAAAGTTTTTTTATTTTTTGTCATTATTCAATCCCTTGGGACAAAAAAAAAATATTCAATGGTCTCAACATGGCCCTCAGCAAATAGCTTAGGGTGTCTACTTTCCAAAATGGGGTCATTTGGGGGGGTTTTGTGCCATCTTGGCATTTTATGGCCTTCAAAACTGTGATAGGTAGTGATAGGTAGTGAGGAGTAAAATAAAAAATGTATGCCCTTAGAAATCCTGAAGGCGGTGCTTGGATTTCGGGGTCCCGTACGTGGCTAGGCTCCCAAAAAGTCCCACACATGTGGTATCCCTGTACTCAGGAGAAGCAGCAGAATGTATTTTGGGGTGTCATTTCACATATGCCCATAGCATGTGTGAGCAATATATCATTTAGTGACAACTTTGTGCAAAAAAAAAAAAAGTTTGTAATATTCCCGCAACTTGTGGCAAAATATAAAATATTCCATGGACTCAACATGCCTCTCAGTAAATAGCTTGGGGTGTCTACTTTCCAAAATGGGGTCATTTTGGGGGGTTTTGTGCTATTTTGGCATTTTATGGCCTTCGAAACTATGATAGGTAATGAGGAGTGAAATCAAAAATTTGCACCCTTAGAAATCCTGAAGGTGGTGATTGGTTTTCGGGGTGCCGTGCGCGACTAGACTCCCAAAAAGTCCCACACATGTGTTATCCCCATACTCGGGAGAAGTAGCGGAATATATTTTGGGGTGCAATTCCACATATAACCATGGCATGTGTGAGCAATATATCATTTAGTGACAACTTTTTGTAAATTTTTTATTTTTTTTGTCATTATTCAATCCCTTAGGACAAAAAAAATAAATATTCAATGGGCTCAACATACCCATCAGCAATTTCCTTGGGGTGTCTACTTTCCAAAATGGGGTCATTTGGGGGGAGGGGTTGTACTGCCCTGCCATTTTAGCACCTCAAGAAATGAGATAGGCAGTCATAAATTAAAAGCTGTGTAAATTCCAGAAAATGTACTCTAGTTTGTAGACGCTATAACTTTTGCGCAAACCAAAAAATATACGCTTATTGACATTTTTTTTACTAAAGATATGTGGCTGAATACATTTTGCCCTCAATGTATGACTAAAATTTAGTTTATTCGATTTTTCTTATAACAAAAAGAAGAAAATATCTTTTTTTTCAAAATTTTCGCTCTTTTTCCATTTATATCGCAAAAAATAAAAATCGCAGAGGCAATCAAATACCATCAAAAGAAAGCTATATTTATGGGAAGAAAAAGACGCAAATTTCGTTTGGGTGCAATATTGCATGACTGCGCAATTACCAGTTAGAGCAGCGCAGTGCGAAATTGGAAAAAGACCTTTGGTCCTTAAGGTGTTTATTGGTCCGGGGCTGTAGTGGTTAAATCAATCTTTTTATAGTTTTAGTCTTTGCCTTTGGTGTTTAGTTAATGATAATTAACTATACAAAGCGCTCAATACATTAGATCTAACTGACCAATATACAACAATACTCAAATCCTGTCATAATTGTAATATCTTTATCAACTTGTTGATATATAACATAAAATTGCCACATTCTGTGATACCCCATCTTGTCTTTAGTACTATTTACACACTGAAAAACTGGAATAGTACTGTATGTGCTAAATGGACATTTTTATGAGTGGCAAACACAGTAGTTAATGATTAAAGCCCCTGCTTTTCCCTAGCAGCAACCCACATGCCCCAACATGTATTTATGCTCATGCTGGGTCCTCTTCACCTTTTGTCTGGGGCTGGACTTCAGGGGAGTGATCTGCACCATTTCACTGTGAGTGCAGCATATTTTAATGGCACTGCCTCAGAGTGCAGTTCCATGAAAACCTACACTCACAATATGTTCTCAGTTTTCCTGATTGAATGATTCTGGGCATCATTTAGCTCAGAGGACATTTTAGGCAATTGAATACTGCATGGGACAGCATTGGGAAACAAGTGAATATTGTGTCATTTTGGAATCTTCTTTGCTATTTATTCAATTTTCCACCAGAATCTGATTTGAGGCTTTAAAATCCACCGCGGACTGTTGATTTTAGTCATTTAACTAATGTCTTTAATAGGTTGAACAAACTGTCTCAGCTCTAATCTTGAATAGAGTTTTCCAGTAACCAGACTGTGGCACTTTCAAAAAATGAGGGATTCCACCTTGAGTTTTGGCACCTGAATGGGTGGACAGAGGAGCAGGGCCTCTCAGTTGGTGAAGAGAGTGCTAGAGCAAGCAGAAGAGAACCATGCTAAACAGGTGTATACTGATGGAGTCAATAACCATGTTCGAGATTGCTGTCTCTGTATGAACAAAAGGGGGTAGAAAAGCCATTAAACTGGCATTTGTTTGTATACTTATCTATGTGTTCTTGACTGTGCTACAAAGTTGTGTTTCGATTGTTATGCTAAGATTCCTTGCCATTATATGCCAATTTTATATAGGATTAAAGTATACCTGTATCTAAACCCCAAAGCAAAAATGTATATACAGTACATATAGATATACACTAGCACCCTTATAGTATTGGATGCTGGATACATTTAGTTTTTGGCTCCTTCTGTAATCGGGGGGTGCAGTGATTGTTTGTTTTGGTCTGTTCAGGATTTTGCAGGCTGGAAGTTTGATTGCCCCCCCTTTCCCCCCTAGAAAAATTTCTAGAAATTAGGGAGGGAGAATTCAAATAACCATACTAATTATTGACCCCTGAGGAGCTGTGCCTAGATGGTGGCTGGGGAAATTGATCAGTGGGGAGCTGTGCCTAGATGGTGGCTGCGGAAGCTGATAAATAGTCTGAAGCTCTGGAGAGGTTGTTCTTTTTCCTGGAAGTGAGTTCCAAATATCTAGGGCTGCTGCCCTAGAAGGCAGCCTATGGACTGATTTGCTGATTTGGAGAGTCTCAGCTGTGGCAGGTGTAAAGATCTGGACATGATCTGGAGCTAGCTGTAGGACTTCACCAAAAGGAATCTGGTCTAGAGAAAGGAGTACCTCCCTGACTGGGTGGTGTCCAGAGGAAGATGTAAGGAGGCAGATGTCCTGGGTGAGTAATAACCCTGAATTTATTTCTGGCGACTGTGTGCTTTTGGGATATCAGTGCTAGTGGAAGCTTTGGACTGAGTCAGCTCTCATAGGGTCTCAAAATACTGACCATTTTACTGTCCTCAGCAGAATCTTGGAGTGTGAGCTTAAAGCAGTAAGATCTTAGTCTGTTAAAAAGTCACCTCATGATCCCCAGCTGTGAAGGAATAGACTGTTCTATATTCATTGCTTAAAGAGAAGACTGTCTTTTCAGCCAATTGCTAACCAGTTTAGAATATTCCATGCCTCTACAAGTTGTACAAGCAATAAATTGCTAAAAGGCATCCCCTAGACTGTTTATTGGAGCTGGAGTGAATGGACTGCTGCTTGGTTGGCTGGTAGACTCTGTGCTGTTTAGGAGAGTATATATCTATTCATTTATATATTTCAGGTTACCAATCCTCTCAAGAGGTAACTGCATTCATTTGAATTTACAGGCTTGTATTCCTTTATTTTCACCTGGTAATACTTACTGAAAGGTTATGCTAAGCATCCATCTTGTTTCTGTCAGCCATCTTAATATTCACAAACTTCCATTTCACAATATGTACAGTTTGAACACCCCTTTAACTTCTCAGATAACTGTCTCAACATGAGATTCTTCTAACCCGTGTGTTCTCACACACTTATCTATAACCTTCACACTGTTTCTCAGCATCTTTTAGCTACAGAAGGAATTATGTATCTTTTCTTATATTAATTCAGCTAGCTTAGAACAAAGAACAATAGCGTTTTTGTCTTGACCAGCTGTAATCGTCTTGATGTCTACTGCGCATGTCTTATTCTGTATGACGTAAAATACCCTATATCATTTGCTTTGTAATAACCCAATACAATTAGTTCTCGAAGGACGCCATGGTGTGTGTGTGATTTTATTTGTCCTTTGAGAATTGATTCCAGAGCGCTCTGAATTTATACAATACATTGGATCTAAGGTCTGAGAGGTTGAAAGGACCACCCTAGACACAGGATTAACCCTAACAGAACTGGGAGCTCGTCCCGGGATGGATATTAACCCTTAACGGACTTGGAAAGCTACTAACGGCTCGGTAAGTGAATTCTATTCTTATTGAGTGAAATTGACTTGCCGCAGTCCAGGTGTCAGGTGTGTGACTTGGCTTCCATCCCACAGAGATTGCTGTTGGGTTATAGAACCTCTCATAAGTATACATAAGTTGACCGGTCATGACCTTGGAGGTCATATAGTGTTTTGGGGACACTTGTAAAGGTTTTGGTGACCTTAAAAGAGAAGATCTTGGCGATCTTAGAAGAATAGGTTTTGGGGACCTAGGAAAAATTTACAGAGTACTCTAGAGTTTTCGTTCTGTTCGGTACAGAACTGGTGACTGATGATCAATGTATTGTGTAAACTTTGTGTATGATTGTATAACTGCTTTGCTTTAAAAGTATCACGCTGAATGAATTGCGCTGAGTGTGTATATGTGGACTGCTATTTTGTTTCCAGAACCAAAAGGCATACTTGGTGAGTAGTATTCCCGGAGGTTATAAAGTTACAATTTGGGTAAAGCTATTTTGTGAAAGGTAAACAGATTAATGTACATTGCAAGTTAAATTCATCTGTGGTTTAAATTTGTCTGAAACAAAACGGCAGCTCCATGAGCAAGATTGTGTGTTTATTGTATGTCTGAAATACTCTTGAACTTGTTCCAAATTTATTCTGTTACAGTCTTGACGTGATTGTAGCTGTATTAGTACAAAAAAGTGTCACGGACAGTACTGATAGTTTTTGTTAAAGGAATCTAGGTTGAGGTATTGCCTAATTGTCTGATTGTCTGCACCGCTAGGTGGCAGTCAAGCAAATAAATTGTTTTGCTTTCATAGGAAAATGAAACGGAGCAATGCCTAGTTAACCCTTAGGTGGACCATATGGCAGGATGGACAGAAAGCCGGTTTGGGTATTCTGTCAATTTTGGATCCATTATTGATCCAGACTTTCCTGAGTAATCTCAAATCCCATACGAAGGGGAACTTTAGAGGCAGAGGAAATTTTAGAGGCAGATTTAGAGGCAGAAATGGAAGAGGGATGAGTCGCTCTAGAAACAATGGATGTTTCAATTGCGGTGCTGAGGATCACTGGGTGAGTCAGTGTCCTCACCCCACCCCTTCTCAGACTCCCGATTCCAGCTCTGTCCCTAACCAGACACAACAACCACAGGCATCCATCCAACAAGGTCCAACATTTCCAATCAAATGGGGAAATCAACAACAATGATGGGGCCCGGAGGGTAGTGTCCCAGCTTTTCCTTTTGTCTCAGATGATTTCACTGACAGTCCAATGGTTGCTATTTCAATAAATGGGAGACTCCTCCCCTATCTTGTTGATAGCGGGGCCACTAGGAGTACTATTTGTGAAGATCATTTCAGAGGCAAATGGGAACCAGCGGAACCCTCTTTGGGAATTAATGGGATACTGACAAAAACATATAGGACTCCACCCCTACCAATAGAAGATGATGAAGGGTACACCATATGCACACATTCTTTCAGGATAATACCAAGGTGTCCTGTAAATTTGTTGGGAAGAGACTTGTTTGGGCCACTAGGAATCACAATTAGAACCAACTCAGAAGGAGGTCTAGACATTTCCTCAGATAAAATCACTATAGTAGCATGCAAACCAGGTTCATTGATGCTGTCACAACAAAATAGTGAAGAAGATTTTGAGGATATAGACCCCCAGGTCTGGTCTACATCAGATCTGGATGTAGGACTTATTTCATGCACACCATACAAGGCCACTCTCAAAGAAGGTGCATTTCCTATCTATCACAAACAGTATCCACTCTCTAAAGAAAAGATGGATGGCATAGTGCCAATGGTGAAAAAGTTTCTGCAGGATGGAATCCTGGAAGAAATTATTTCTCCATACAACACACCTGTTAACCCTGTAAAGAAGCCGGATGGCTCCTTCAGATTTGTACAGGACTTGAGGGCCATAAATGACCTCATAGTCCCAATAGCACCCATTGTACCTGATGTTCCATCTCTGCTGTCCTCCATTCCAGCAACAGCCAAATGTTTTACTGTGATTGATTTAAAGAATGCTTTTTTCTCTGTCCTTGTAGACAAGGAGACAAGGCCACTCTTTGCTTTTACTGTGTCGATTGACCAACACAATCGCCAGTTTACCTGGTGTAGAATGCCCCAGGGATATATAGACTCACCTGTGGTCTATTCTATAGTACTCCAAGCCACCCTCAGGCCTTGGACTGCCCCTCATGGTTCTGTACTGTTGCAATATGTTGATGATCTTTTGATTTGTAGTTCTTCAGAGGAGGACTGCCGAGCTGATAGCCTATCCTTATTGAAATGGTTACATACGTGTGGTCACAAAGTGTCTAAGAAAAAATTACAATGGTGTAAACAGGAGGTTGAGTACCTAGGGTTTGTGCTGTCTCCGGGAGTTAGGAAAGTCAGTCACAAAAGAATTGTTGCTATAGTGGGTCTGCCCCGCCCACTTACCAAGAAAGACCTGCTAACCTTTCTTGGAATGATTGGTTACTGCCGCCAATGGATACCTGACTGCTCTTTCTATGACAATATATTGAGACAAGCAACCCTCTCTGAAATGTCTGATATTGTAAAATGGTCTGATGAAATGTTAAATGCTTTTACCATGTTGAAAAGTGCAATGGTTACCAGCCCGAGCCTCGGCCTCCCTGATTTTAGCAAAATGTTTCACTTGTTTGCTAGGGAAAATTGCAGAACCATGGCGGGAGTACTGGCCCAGGAACATGGTGGGAGACTGCGCCCTGTAGCTTTTTTCTCAAAGGTGGTTCCAGTACAGGTGCAAGGCATGCCTGCTTGTCTCGTTGAAGCTTGAAGCGTTGGCTTTTTGTTCTATGGTCGCAGAGTTGGCAGCACCATTTACCTTGGGCCATAACACTACTTTATACACCTCACACAGCGTTACCACACTCCTCAAAACTTTACATACTCAGCATATGTCAGCACAAAGATTGAGTGGGTATGAAGTCATCCTCCTGTCCAATCCAAACCTGAAAATAAAAAGTTCAAACATAAACTCTGGCCCAGCTCCAATTTTGAATGCCTTATTAGGTCTTAAAGGAGAACAGGATGACTTACCACCACCTCATGACTGTACACAATCAATACATCAGGACACTTCACCTAGAGCAGATATGCTTTCAGTACCAATTCCTACTGCACAAACAGTTTTTGTTGATGGCTCTTGCAGCAGACCGAGTGATAATGTCTATCATGCAGGATATGCTGTTGTCCAACTGCCGGATACTGTCCTCGAGGCCAATCCAATACCCTATCAGTCTGCACAAGCTGCTGAATTGATAGCATTAACCCGTGCATGCCAGCTGTTTGCAGGAAAAGAGGTAAACATTTACACTGATTCCAGGTATGCTCATGGTGTGGTTTGGGACCATGGTGTAATATGGCTTCGCAGAGGATATGTTGCAGCAGATGGAAAGAGCATCTCACACTCTGACCTAGTCACAGCATTACTAGATGCAATTCAGTTGCCTTCAAAACTAGCTATCATGCACTGTAAGGCACATACAGGCCAAATGACTGATATAGCCAAAGGTAATGCACTAGCTGACAGAATAGCTAAAGAAGCTGCATCTACACAAAAGGCAAACATTCAAATGCCCATGCTGACACCTCAGCCATGTTCCCTGAAAGAGACACATTGGCTCACAGAACTGCAAGCTTTTGCCACCCCTGATGATATTGCGCAATGGAACTGTGATGGGATGATACAAAAGGATCCTAAAACAGGATTAATCTTCAAAGAGGGGAAGCCGTGTATTCCTGTTGCTAGCGCCCCCCTGTTCATTGCACAATACCATGGACTGGGTCACAAGGGATGGCATGCCACATGTGAACTTCTAGATGCAGATTTTTTCATTGCAGGATTACCTAATCTAGTCAAAGCTTTTGTAAGGAGATGTGTCACTTGCATTAGGAACAATCCAACAAACCCAAAGAAATCAAAGCATGAACATCTTGAGTACCCAACAACACCGTTTACCCATTTACAGATAGACTTTACACATATGCCCAAAGAAGGAAAGAAACAACAATATCTTTTGGTTATCGTGGACATAATGTCACGCTGGCCCGAAATTTTTGTCACCAACAATGAAAACGCACAAATTGTAGTGAAGATCCTCACACAGGAAATTATTCCTAGATGGGGGTGTCCATTGCAAATAAATTCAGACAATGGCCCAGCTTTCACAGCTAAAATATGCCAAGATCTTGTAAAAGTACTAAAAATAGACTGGAAATTTCACCTCCCCTACCATCCACAGAGTTCAGGAATTGTAGAAAGAATGAATAGAACAATTAAAGACAGGATAAGGAAAGCTACAGGTGGGAATTTTGGCAAGTGGAAAAAAGTTCTCCCAGCTGTATTAGCTGAAATCAGAATGACCCCTCACAGTGTGACGGGTTATTCCCCCTTTGAGGTACTCATGGGTAGGCCATTCCCCACACCGTGGGCTAATCATCCCTTGATGGTAGAGAAAGGTGATTTGGAACAAATACAGGAGGAATATGTAAAAAAACTGATTGAAACTCTTGATATTGTCGAAAGAAGAGTTGCTCGCACCTCTCCTTCTTCTTCACAGGTACCAACCCACCCGTTCCAGGTCGGTGATCAAGTTGTGGTCCAGAGGCTTCAGAAAGGTCGAAAGCCGCAAGAGGTTCCATTCGGACCAGTGACCAAAGTGGTAGCCGTCACCAGGACCGCCATCCTTACAGAGGAAAGTCCTACTTGGATCCATGCCAGCAGAGTAAAGAAGGTTGATCTAAGCCCAGGAATTCAAGAAAGGCTGAAAAGAGGTGAAGCAGGTGTTTTAAGTCCTCAAAAGACAAGCACAGACATAAAGGACAGTGATGTCACTCATTTCACCACAGACTTCTGGGAAGGCCTTTTGCCTTCTGGTGATGTTTCTACTTCTGATCTTTGTCCCAGTGTGGATAATAACTAACTGTATTTTTCATCCTGAAGACTTAGGTGCCTTGAAACTCATATGTGGTAAAAGCGAAATACACACCAACCATACTGACTTTCACCTCAGAAATCGCAGTAAAAGAGATGTCTCTAATGAATTGATCAAAGAAACAAGTTTTTCTGGAAAAATGTTACTGTTAAAATTTAAATATGCTTACGCTAGAAAGTCAGGATATGAAAAATGCTGGATTTGTAGTAAGTTGCACCCAGAAACTGCTAAGATCCCACTTTTAGCTGTCCCTCTGAACCTCAAGTCATTATTGGAAAATACTCTAGTCTTAAGTATTAAGAATGTCTCGGAAGGGTACCGCAATCAGAGTATTATGTTTTACACTTTAGGAAAGACACATGAACCCGAGTGGTGTGTTCAGTTAGGCAATACATCCAACGGAATAGGTATGTGTTCCAAGTCTGTATTTAACATTTCAAAGGGTATTCCCTTCCACACCAGTAACATTATCATGGGTCATATGTGTAGTTACAAAAATCAATCCCTTAACAACACCATTAGTGAACTTACTACATACAGGAACACAACCTCTGGGATACTTGTGAGTAAACTTGTTAGTGCTGCATTTGAGGCTGGAACTGAGCCCCAACGTAGTTCTCTAAGAAGTTTTTCATTGGGAAACAATACATATGTATGCTGTGCTAAAATTTGTTACCCATGGATCCCCGCAGGAGTGAAAGGATGGTGTTATTTAGCACAGTTGGTATCAGTCATGTCAGCCCTAGGCCAGAATCAGGAACATCACATACAAGTTACTTCAAGTCCAGTACATAGGTTAACTTATAAATACAAGAGAGAAGCCCCACCTATGTTTTCTACTTCAGATAAGTCATGGACATGGTTTCCATCCTGGACAGGATGGGGCATAACCATGATGGACAAATTAAATAACTACACTAGTTTAATAAATGATGTTATGGAAAAAAACTCCCAAGATATAGGACTACTCAATGTCGAGCTCAAAGCAATTAGAAGGCAACTAGAGTTACACGAATTAGCTATTGAAAGCATGAGTGCAGCTCTGACAGGTTTATGCGAAATGACCCAAGATTATGAATGTTGTACATGGTTTCACAATACCAGCCTGGAAATCCCAGACTACTATGATGTTATTAGTCAACACCGAACACAGGTAAATGAATTAATGAAACAAGCAAGGGACATAGGTAATTATGGATGGAACCCCTTTTCTAGTTTGGGTTTAGGTGGAATGTTTTCATGGTTAAAGGACATAGTGATTATGATTATCATAGTACTATTGTTAGGATTGATAGGCTACTTGATTTTCAAGCTTATTCTACTTTGTATTAGCAAGTGTACTACACCAGACCAACCTTCTCACGCATATACACAATATCTGCAGCTTTATGTAAAAGAATATAACAAACGTAGCAAGAACCGTAGATTTCAGGAGGTTGCGGATCTGTAGAAGTCATTTCATGACTTAAAGAGGGGGTTGAAAGGTTATGCTAAGCATCCATCTTGTTTCTGTCAGCCATCTTAATATTCACAAACTTCCATTTCACAATATGTGCAGTTTGAACACCCCTTTAACTTCTCAGATAACTGTCTCAACATGAGATTCTTCTAACCCGTGTGTTCTCACACACTTATCTATAACCTTCACACTGTTTCTCAGCATCTTTTAGCTACAGAAGGAATTATGTATCTTTTCTTATATTAATTCAGCTAGCTTAGAACAAAGAACAATAGCGTTTTTGTCTTGACCAGCTGTAATCGTCTTGATGTCTACTGCGCATGTCTTATTCTGTATGACGTAAAATACCCTATATCATTTGCTTTGTAATAACCCAATACAATTAGTTCTCGAAGGACGCCATGGTGTGTGTGTGATTTTATTTGTCCTTTGAGAATTGATTCCAGAGCGCTCTGAATTTATACAATACATTGGATCTAAGGTCTGAGAGGTTGAAAGGACCACCCTAGACACAGGATTAACCCTAACACTTACAATAACACATTTTCTGTCCCTAGGTGGGTAAGCTCACTTCCCCACTGTATCTATGGGATAAGCCATGGTTGTCACCCAGACTGTACCCTAAATGTACCTTCCTCTCTTCAACTCCATTACATAGGGGTGAGGGGATACGTAATTTAAAGAAGGAAGATACCATTTTCTGTGTTTTCAATTCAGCTCACAGGAATGCCTTTCTGGTAAAATATACAGTTATTTTCTGCAAGCAAGACAAATGTGCTGCTGGACCCCAAAAGTTCAATTTTATTGTACATTTAACATAAAATGCAAGACAGTACAAGACACAGTAGGGGAGAGAAAGGTTGACCAGTTATTTTCTGTACTTTCTGAAAATGTTCTTACCCTGAAAAATGAATAAGAATACACCCATTATATCTAATGAATGGTAAGGTGGAAATATATTACATTTCTGTTTTTGGATTTAGATATCTTTGAAAGAGGAAAGAAATGTTGAATGCTATGAATAATGCCATATATTGTAAATCATGTTCTTTGACCTTAACACACATCCAAAAATGTGTCTATATACAATTAAAACAGGAGAGGTAGAAAAAATAAAAAATAAAATTGAAAGGAATGAAAAAACAAAAAGTGCTGAAAAACCAGGGCCAGCCACAAGCCAGTGAGACCAAGAGATTCTGTTTTCAGCCAAAGCAGTCACAGATTGAAACATTCAAAGCTATTCTAATGTAAAGACTAGGGATGGGCTAACGGTTCCGCCCAAGCATAAGTTTAGTCAGTGTAGAATATTTGTTTAGTGTCAGTCTCGGGTTAGTGTGAGTGTAGTGAGGAAGACCATCATTCAGCTTTGCATAGAGTGCAGCTAGAGTAGGGACAGCTCAGACAGTTTCACTGTAGTGTAGGAAGACCACGACATTCATAAATACATTAGTGTAGAGTAGGGACAGCTCAGATAGTTTCAGTGTAGTGTAGTTAGACTGCGTAAGTAATCTTGACATTAGTGTATAGCTAGAGTAGGGACAGTTCAAATAGCATCAGTGTATTGACGGTTGAGCACAGTCTATTTGATTTAGAGCTGCCACGACGAGTCGACGTAATCGATTACGTCGACTACAAAAATATGCCGACGTGTGTGCAGGGCGTCAATGCGTCACACAGTGAGTGTTGCAGGTCCACACCCCCACCGTGGCGCTTCTCTCATCCTGCTCCGTGTCTCTGGCTCTCCTCCGTGCTGCCGTCCCCCTCTCTTCTCCCCCTCAATGCTGCCGCCCCCCTCTCTTCTCCCCCTCCGTGCTGCTGCCCCCTCTCTTCTCCCCCTCCTTGCTGCCGCCCCCCCTCTTCTCCCCCTCCGCGCATCTTTCCGCCTCCGTGCTGTGGCCCCCTCTCTTCTCCCCCTCCGTGCATGTGTCCCCCTCTGTGCATCTGTCCCCCTCTCTTCTCGCCCCTCCGTGCTGCTGCCCCACCTCGGTATCTCAGGATGGAGAGTGGAGGTAGAAGCCGGTAAACCCGGCTCCTTCGTTTTCAGAATGGACAGAGTCAGTGACCACTGACTCTGTCCATTCACATAACTGAAATATTGTAAGCTCAGATGTCTCAGTTACTGAATGGAGAGAAGCCGCTGTCTTCTCTCCATTCATTATCAGTGCATCAGAGGCTGCAGAGAAAGGGACTGGGGAATCTTTGTCCCCAGTCCCTTTTCCTGTCTCAAATAGGAGATGTCAGAGGTCTGTTAAGACCCCTGATATCTCACAATATCCCCCCGCCCCCCAACAGTGCTAATAAAAAATTGCAATAAATAATAAAAAATAAAAAAAAACACACTGACACTGTCCCCACACACCCTCCCCCTTAAAAAAAGAAAGCATTGTAAAAAATAAATTATAAACATTCATGAACTTCTAAACAGAAAATAAAAAGCTAAGATAAAAAATATATATATTCTTTCTTAACTTTACAAAAAATAAGTACATAAAAAAAAGGTAAGATAAAAGAATACATACTTATATATAATATATATATATATATATATATATATATATATATATATATATATATATATATATATATATATATATACGTATGTACTAGTTATATTATTTTATCTTAATCATAATCTTTTTTTTTATGTACTTATCATTTTTTGTAAAGTTATCCAAAGGATTAATTAGCTAATCAAAAAAAAAACACTAGATTAATAAAAAAATAAATATATAATAATTGTATTGTCGATGATTAATCAAAAAATAATCGATAGATTAGTCGACAGACAAACTAATCGTTAGTTGCAGCTCTAATTTAATTGCGTTAATGCAAGTTTAACGCCATTTACTTCTGTGTGCATTACTGCCAGTTTAACACCATATCGTTTTGTGCATTACTGCCAGTTTAATGCCATTTACTTTTGTGTGCGTTACTACCAGTTTAACGCCATATAGTTCTGTGCATTATATTGCATTATATTATAGGGTATCTGTGGAGTGTGTCTGTGTAGCGTGAATACTCAAATTAAAGTGCACCAAACACCCCTTTACATTGATTAAAGTGTATCTACATACAGATTTCAAGTTCTTCTTTACATTTGCTTATAAGCACTGCCCCCTCCCTCCCAATAATGCCTGGGAGGACAACAAGGAGAGGCAGACGTTCCCTTGGCACTGTAAGTGGGCCAGCAATAAATGTGTTCACAGGCAAAGGTGGACGTGGTGGTTAGGCATCAGGCAGGGCATCATTTCCTCTGTTTAGTGAGTTTGCCCATGTTATCCAGCCACAGCATGCAGAGGAGGTGGTGGACTGGCTTATTAAACCTTCCTCATCCTCCTCATCCTCTGTCATGCAAGCCGAAACAAGTGTGCAGTCCCCTGCAGTTGCCAGAGTTGATAGACCTGCCTCCTTGTCCACATCTATCCCTGCCATAGCCCCAACATCAGCCATTGCGGAGTCAGCTGAGTTATTTGACCACAGCATCAGCCACTTACTCCTTGATGATGTCCAACCATTACTGGATTCAGATGTTGGTTTTGAGGTTGAGAATGACAGGAACAGGAGCCTAGAGAGAGGAAGGAACACTGGTAGACAAATTGAAATTCATGTTCCCCAAGCCACAGCGCATTGACAATTTGTCTCCTTTGGTAATTAAGAAAATGGAGGTGATGGAGATGGAGATGATGATGAGGTCACTGATGTCACTTGGATAGAGCAGAGGAGGAAACCTCCACCTGTCCCAGGTCCAGCGATGTTGGCAGCCAAAGGCCGATCAATCGCTCGGCTCTCAGCTGCTGCCGCCACCATTCTAGGTGAGGGAATCAGGAAGTGAAGTGTTGCAGCTTCACTTCCCGGTTCCCTACTGCGCATGCGCGAGTCACGCAGCGCAATAGGAATGGTCCGCGCTGTCTCTGGGACCCATGTGTGTCTATGTGTGTCTATGCCTGGAAGTGGGTGCAAATACCTGTCTTAGACAGGTATCTGCACCCTCCTCCCCCCTGAAAGGTGCCAAACGTGACACCGGAGGGGGGGAGGGTTACGATGAGTGGAAGTTCCACCTTAGGGTGGAACCCCGCTTTAACAATCAAATCCTCTGATAAAGGGGGGAATACTATTGATAAATGTTATGATGTCTTTTATGATCTTATAGATGGGGCCTTTTCTCTGGGGGCCATTGATAAAAATGTATGGGAATACACAAGAACTAATTTTCCTCTCATTCCCACTATTTATTGCTTCCCGAAGGTTCATAAAGATTTACAAAACTCTCCGGGTCGCCAAATCATTTCAGGCAACGGTGCGATCACCAAAAACGTAAGTACGTTTATAGATGATCACTTAAGACCCTTTGTCCCCAATCTTCCATCATATGTACAGTAGGTGCTGCCGATATTGTGTCAATCTCGCTGCTTCTAGTGGCGAGATTGACACCCTACGAGATCCGTCGCGGGAGCCAGCACCGAGCTGCCTCACATCGGGAAAGGAAAAATGTTTATTTTCCTTTCCCGATAAGCGACAAGCATCGCTGGCCGGGTTGACACTGGTGCGGGGATCCGAATTGGATTCCCGCCAATACCAGGCACTGTTTGGTATGAATCCTAAGGGAGAACTCCACGCCAAATGTAAAAAAAAAACGGCATGGGTTCCCCCTTGGGAGGTATACCAGGCCCTTAGGTCTGGCAGGGATTTTAAGGGGAATCCCCTTCGCCGAAAAAAACGGCGTGGGGTCCCCCCCAAAATCCATACCAGACCCCTATCTAAGCACGCAGCCCGGCCGGTCAGGAAAGGGGGTGTGGACGAGCGAGCGCCCCCCCTCCTGAGCCATACCAGGCCGCGTGCCCTCAACATGGGGGGTGCCTTGGGGAAGGGGGGGCTGCGTGGCCCCCCACCCCAAAGCACCTTGTCCCCATGTTGATGAGGACAAGGGCCTCTTCCCGACAACCCTGGCCATTGGTTGTCAGGGTCTGCGGGTGGGGGGCTTATCGGAACCCGGGAGCCCCCTTTAATAAGGGGGCCCCCGGATCCCGGCCCCCCACCCAATGTGAATGAGTATGGGGTACAATGTACCCCTCACCATTCACCTGTCCCCCTCTTCGGTTCTTCTTGCCGGGCCACCGCTTCTTCTTCCAGCTCTTTTACTAGCGCTGGCCCGGTCTTCTGTCGCCGCCGCCGCCTTCCGTTCCTCTTCTTCTTCTTCTCCTTCTTCTCCTGGAGATGTTGACTCGACGCTCTCTCCGGACGCAATGCCAGGGACGCGGTGCGCGGCGACTTATATAGGGACAAGGGGCGGGGTCATCGGTTGATGTCACATGGGTTGATGTCACGTGGTGACAGTCCCAGCATCCTCCGGGACTGTGACACCGTAAGGGGGCGGGGTCACCATGTGACATCAACCGATGACCCCGCCCCTTGTCCCTATATAAGTCGCCGCACACCGCATCCCTGGCATTGCGGCCGGAGAGAGCGTCAAGTCAACATCTTTAGGAGAAGAAGGAGAAGAAGAAGAAGAAGGAAGGCGGCGGCGACGACAACAGAAGGCGCGGTGGCCCGGCAAGAAGAACCGAAGAGAGGGACAAGACCCCCGAAGTCGGAAGAAGAGGGCGGCGACGAAGAAGAAAGCCGGGCTCCTCCGCTAGCAAAAGAGCTAGCAGAAGATAGCGGAGGAGTCCGGCGAGAAGACCCCCGAAGACAGAAGACCCACGGAGCTGTGCAATAAACTATTTTAACCCTTGTGTGTGTATTTTTTGTACATTGTTTTCACAGGTGAATGGGTAGGGGTATATTGTACCCCATACTCATTCACATAGGGTCAGGGGTCGGGATCTGGGGCCCCCTTATTAAAGGGGGCTCCTGGATTCCGATAAGCCCCCCCGCCCGCAGACCCCGACAACCAACGGCCAGGGTTGTCGGGAAGAGGCCCTTGTCCTCATCAACATGGAGACAAGGTGCTTTGGGGTGGGGGGGCCGCGCGGCCCCCCTTTCCCCAAGGCACCCCCCATGTTGAGGGCACGCGGCCTAGTACGGCTCAGGAGGGGGGGGGCTCGCTCGTCCCCACCCCCTTTCCTGACCGGCCGGGCTGCGTGCTCGGATAGGGGTCTGGTATGGATTTTGGGGGGGACCCCACGTCGTTTTTTTCGGTGAAGGGGATTCCCCTTAAAAACCCTGCCAGACCTAAGGGCCTGGTATGCCCCCGAGAAGGCATGCAGGCTTCATGAGTGAGGCCACATTGTCGCCTCGCTCTGGCTGCTATAGAAAAATGACATTTTCCTATTGCAGCCAGCGCAACGGGATCGCGCTGGTTAGAGAAGCCTGTCGTCGGGAACCAGCGCGATACTGTCGCGCTGGAAACACAATGTCGGCGGCACCTACTGTAGCACTAACCCCCGAAGGAGCTGCTGGTTATTTTGGGGCTTACCGTTACCCTCCGTTCTCTTTGTTGCATGTCTAGGGGATGTCCCGTGGTAGATGGCCCAGTAACTTGAGACTGACAATAGATCCACTTCAATGGATTTTATTTGCAAAACTCAGACAATTGAACAGTCTTTCAACTTGGGATTAGAGGGTTGGAAAAGGAAGTTCAGGTACTCTTAATGTCAAAGTCCTAAAACGTTAAAGAACTTGCTTACTGCATCCAGAGAATAGCCATTCACAGCTGGATGATCACTCGAGTTGGACAGTCCCTCTCTCACAAGGCCTAGCAGCCAACTTGGTGCTTACTCAGGAACAATGTCTTTGTCACAGATGTGGTTGCAGAACATGTAGGGAAACAATATAATGTAATGCAATATACCTGTATTGTAACCTCAGGATTCAATGGCTCCACCTGCTGGGAGAAAACAACACTCCACACAACTGCATACTTAACCAGATATATTTTACTGTAAATATATTTCAAAGGTGATTACAGTAATTGTGCTGTCACCCCAACATAGGACGACAGTACAATGAATTTAAACATAAACAATTACAAACAATAGGTATAAAGTCTTCAAAATAAGCACTTTTGATTTTTGACGTTCAGATCGACGTTCATTTTTCGAATCTGAACTTTTGCGGTGTTCGAAAGTTTTGGTGCGAAGCGAACAGGGGTCGGTTTGGCCCACCCCTAGTAAAGACTACAAGACAGAGAAAACCTCAATGCAATCTCCAGCTACATTAGATTACACTTGGTGGCTAATTGAGGCATGCATTTATTGTTTGTTGGCATTATATTGTAATACATGCCCACAATTTTGCATTTTAGTGTGTAAAAAATGCTGTATTTTTGGTTCCTAAATATTACATTTAATGCAGAATTTGCCATTGTTGGATAGTAGTCAATACACGTTGATGCTAATGGCTATGAAACATTCTGTGTTTCGCTACCTTGGTTGTTTCTTCCTTCATTTTTTTGTATAAACAGTTAATTTATTTCTCTCTATTTTTTATAAGTGATCTCAATAACATCTGTTTAGGTGACCTGCTTTGTTTCTCAGAGAACAGACCTTGACATTTGCCCCTGAGCTTAGTGGATGTGGTGAAGTTTCACTTTGCAAAGAATATTCAATCACGTGCAAGGATGAATGAAAAGAAACAACATTTTTGCTTGCACATTATTGGATGGTGGAAGCCAGCTGAAATTCATCTAATTCACAAAGCTTTGGGGAAAATTCCACTGAAAAGTGTAACTTTCATTGAAAAGTGAACACCTTTTTGCCTTTAGTAAATCAACCCCATAAATTCAAACCTTGACCGTGTCAACTTTTTCTTACTTTTCATTTTAACAAGTGAAACATTTGCATAGGCTCTGGGTTCTATTACATACTATAACTTTGAGTAGACTACTCAAATACTAAGAATGTCATATTGTACTTATACTCTGGAAATAGAACAGGTAAATTGCTGGCAAGATTTTTACAGGGTAATCGATTTAAAGAGGAAGTCTTCCTTTTTAATTGTACCTACAGGAAAGCCTATAATAAGGCTTACCTTTCTGTAAATATCTCCTTAACCTTCACAGTTTAGGAGGCATTTACTATAAAAAAAGACCAGGATCCAGACGCCGCCTGCAGGACAGAGACAGGTGGCAAGTACTATACAATACGATAAGTGTGGTTATAATTTCAATCCTATGAGTGTTTTTTGCTGTTGTCAATAAATTCTATGTTTTAATACTGCAGTTAGGTGTGGCTTTCCTTCAGTTTTATTATTATTAATATACAGGATTTATATAGAGCCTACAGTTTGCACAGCGCTTTACAATAGTAGGGCAGACAGTACAATTACAATACAATTCAATACAGGAAGAATCAGAGGGCCCTGCTCATTAGAGATTACAATCTAGGAAGGAGGGTCCAGTGATACAAAAGGATTATAACTGTGGGGGATGAGCTGATGAAGAAAATAAAAGTTGTTAGGTGGAGGTAGGGTAGGCTTCTCCGAAGAGAACATTTTCAGGGATCACCTAAAAGTAGATAGATTTGGAGAAAGTCTAAATCTACTGTATATTGTATTCATAAAGAGCTGGCAGTCACTAGTGCCACCCCCCCCCCCCCCCAGCACATGCCCTTTGTGTATAGACTACCTTTTTCACCAAGGCTTTTACTGGAACTGTTCTCCACATATACTCCTTGCGCCTGAATAATTTGATTTGTGTTAAATCACCACCCATCCTGGCCTGGGAAAGAGACTTATGCCATGTACACACGGTCGGAATTCCGGCCAGAAAAAGACCAATGAGAGCTTTTCATCGGAAAATGCGACTGTGTGTATGCTCCATCGGAATTTAGCTGTCCGAATTTCCGCCAGCCAAAAAATGGATAGCATGTTCTCTATTTTCCCGACGGAAAAACTTTCTATCGGTAATTCCGATCGTGTGTATGCAATTCCGACATGCCAAAAAATCATGCATGCTCAGAATCCAGTAGGAGACGGAACCAATCGGTCTGGTAAAACTAGCGTTCGCAATGGAGATAGCAGATTCGTCACACAGCAAATGTTTTAATTATTCAATGCCGCGCATTCTCTTCTTTATATAATGCTAGAAGAATGAAGTTGTTTTGCTGCTCATATTCACACAGAGTTATCGCAAACTTATTTTTTTATTATTTCTAGGTATCTCCTGAATAATCTTTATTTTAATTTAAGCCAGATCTACATAATATATATGTTTATATATATTTTTTGTAAAGTCCTTTTTTTCATTAACCTCCCTGGCGGTATGATTATTTTGGATTTTAGGTGCTAAAAGCGGTACAATTATTTTGCATGAAAATCTGGTGTTTTATATTGTAGTCCTGTAATTCTTAGCAATACCTCACTTAAATCTGTCCAAACCATGAAAAATGAAATTATAAATTATAATATAATAAATAATTTTACCAAATTAATAATATAACAATAATAAAAAATATTCAATAATGTAATCAAATCAAAAACACTGAAATTTGCTCAGTTGCAGAATTGTCACTGTCATTACTTTTCAATATTTGATGACGGATCTCCCCACAAATCGCTATCGCACAATTCTGGAAGTGATTCCAATTTATTATCGCTGTTTTCTAGCTGGTCTAAAATAATTTTTGATGTAAAGGGACAGTTTTGGTTGCTATGGACAATCTCCAGTTTCCAGGAATAAAGAACAGTTTTTATAATATAAAACTGCATGCAGGACACTGGACAGAACACTAGAGACAAAGGGGATGTGAAATAATTACATACAGAAATATAATCTGTAAGATTGCATTATACTGTATGTATACTGTGTGTTTCATTTTTTGAATTTGGCGCCGATCTACGTCCCCATGCGTCGCAGCGCTCGCAGGGAACGGAGATCGGCCCCGTGATGAATCGAACGGAGGACGAGCCGCTTGTACAGCGTGGGGACATCGCTGGATCCAGGGGACAAGGTAAGTGAGCGTCCTCCTGCATTCAGCGATGCGGTCCCGAATCTGGCTCGGGGTTACCGCTTTTGGTATAAAAATTCCACCCCGAGCCAGACTCGGGAATACCGCCAGGGGGGTTAATATAAATTTTTGTATTATTGTATTATTTTCTCATGCTCTCCTTTTTATTTCATAAAAATGTCAATGTCACATTTCCACAGCACCATTATTATGTTGTATTTGTAAACCTGTTTATTGTTGGTGTCCCTTGTTAATTTTAACATTGTATTTTTGAAATGTACCTGCCTACTCACCCAAAAATGTTTATTTTATATTTGCTATTTTTCTTGAAAAAAAAAATCAGAATTTATTTAACATCATAAACACAAAATAAAGAAGGCAACGCTGGAGAAAGTGCTTGAATTTGCGAAGCCTTTGGCCCCCGAGGCACACATGAACTTTGTGGCTCAAAAACTTGGTAGCTTGAGAAGTCCATATAGAAAGGAGGTCAGTCTGGTCCAGGAATCCCAGAGAACAGGAGCAGCAGCAGATGACATATGTACCCAGGCTGTGGTACTACAAAGGACCGTGTGTTCTTCAGACCAGACTGAAGGCAGGCAATAACTTTCTTGTCTTCCATACAGCCTTCCCTGCAGTCTTCCCTGCAGCCTTCCCTACAGCCTTCCCTGGAGGCTGTGGCTCTGGAGGTGGACCTGTGGAAGGAGGAGGAGGATGGGGGAGCGCACACAGGTGGTCGTCATCAGTTATTTCACCACTCAACCCCTTGTGGATGGTTGTAAAAATTATTTTTTTCACATTTGCGCCATTGGCCCTCCTCCATTTGCTGTAAATTGGAGGCTATGTAGATGCCATAGGCCTCTACAGCATCGAGGGGGGATTCCAGGGTGTCATTAGCCTCCTTGATGAGGGCCAGTGCTGCATCCTCTGTTTTAGTCCCCTTCCTGGGCCTTTTGTATGGAAGAACGAGGGGAGGCACCTGAGACTGGGTGTTACTGGGCCCTGCCACCTCCTGGCTGTCACCTTCCCCCGCCTCCTCCTGTGTGCCACTTGCCAGAGCCTCATCCTGGCTGAGATCTTCCTGTGTATGAAAAAGGGACAGAGTTTTAGTTTTTTTGTTCATCAAACGCACACAATTTTCAGCTAATGACTGTTGCAAATTTAATGTTACTAAATAGAAAAGATTATGATTCTGAGCCCAGCATTTTTCTTTCTTACCCCAATCATTTTTGGCCACTACTGTCTATTGATATGTGAAACACTTTTTGTTAAATCATTAATTTCTTATCATTAATAACAACTAATTAACAATCATCATTTTCACATGAAAAATATGTATAAAAATCCTATACCTGGCTCCAACTGGGCTCCTCAATCTCCTCCTGGATGGAAGGCCCAGGTTGGTCCACGGAAGCCTCAGCTGGGGTTGAGGGAAGGCTGGATGGAAGGCTGGATGGAAGGCTGGAGGGAAGGGGTGCTGGAAGAATTGAAAGCTATTCCCTGCACTCAATTTGGTCATCAAGAAAGTGCATCCTGTTATAGTACCACATACTAGGTACATACACCTGGTCTGCTGCTGCTCCTGACCTCAGGGATTGCTGGACCTTCTGATACTCCTTCCTATAGGTGCTTCTCAAGCTACCAATTTTTGTTTCCAGAGACCTCATGTCTGCATTGGGGGCCCGGGTCTTTACAAATTCAAGCAGCTTCTCCAGCGTTGCCTTCCTAGCTGCTTTGTTGTGATATAAGGGGTTTTTCACCTCCCATAGATTTCTCATATCTCTGTATTTATCCAGGAATTCACCCAGGAATTCTTGATCTTTAAATGGATACATATTCTCTGCAAGACCAAACAAAAGACAAAAACACTCATCTCAGGATATTCTTAAAAGCCAATATAGGCATCAGTCTAGATTCAGTATAGTCCGCTCATGTCATTAAAGTTAAAATCTTACCTTCGTTCTAATGTTCGTTCCTTCCGTTCCTCCTTCCTCTGCACACAGAACGTAGTTACGACAAGTTTAAGCTTTATATACACTGCGCATGCGTGAAACTCCACCCGCATCGCCCGCCCCTGACGTTCTTTCTAGAATATTCCCCTCCCCTTTTCTTTCGTCGCAGTGGGAGAGGAACATGGCGGAGACACACCAGGTGCATAATAATAGCAGTAATGAGAAGGAGGAGGAAAGCCCGGCACCAGGAACGTCCCGATCCCGGATGAGATTTAAGGCCACAAATATGTCCTTTGCTGAGCTGTTGGAGATGGTCGACATCTTGAGGAAGAACGACTATGACGGGAATTATGGTCCATAGCCAAACCCAAATCTGAGAAAGGCCAACATCATGACTAAAGTTGTGAAGAGTCTGTACAGGAATTTTGAGGTACGACGATCCAAGGATAATTTGAGGAAACGCTGGTTGGACCTCAAATTAAGGGAGCACGATCAGTATAGAAAGATCAAGAGATTTCTTCGAAAAAGTAAGTATTTGTCGTGTGTTCCTATTATTATTAATATTGCATGTTGTGCCATGTGTTTTTCTTTATGGTGTTGTACATTTAAAAATGGCTACTTTCATGTTCATACGCACAGTAAGCAGGTGTAGTAAACATCGTTAGTTTCCTAAATAAATACGCTGTTTTTCCCAGATACCTGATTAAATACATTTGTTCATGTTATTTTTGAATTTAATAAAAGAGGTTTAGGACATTGTTGTCTAGATGTGTTTGAACCTAGAAGGAACAGCAAACTAGATTCAGTGTAATGTATGGAGATGACAGTCAGCAGCTGTCTACACATCTGGACTCAGGTGCACTAGTGGGGGACACCAGAACACATTTTTTAGGGTGTCAAACACAGGTACTCCATTGGATACTTGGGGCCAAAAAAGGTAAGTATTCCAGCTTTAGTAGGGCATAAATCATGTCTTCAGCTTGTAATTCTGACCAAACAGACAATTGTACCCCACTTCCAAGCAATGTTTATCATTCATATTTGTTGCCTCAAATATCTGTGTGCTAAGTATACCCTTTGTTTCATTCTCATAGGGGAGCAAAGAATCGGGAGATATCAGGTCACCAGGGACCCCTCACCTCCTGAACAAGGGGAACAGAGGTCACAACCAGAGGATGTAGAGGAAGGAGAGGTGCTCGAGACTGAGACCACAACAGGTGAGTGTCTGACACCCCAGCTTCAGGTAATAAGAGATGTATACTTGCAGATTTATAATACATGGTGTGTTTTTTTTGATTTTTAGGTGATGTACAGGTTGTGGAAGAACAATCAGATTATTTCACCAGTGACAGTGCCCAAAGGCTAATCCAGGACATCATGTGGTACAGTCAGGATTTAGACATTATTAAACAGAAAACTATGGATATTGAAGTAAAACTTAAGAACATCACTGATGTCCTAGGAAGAATTAAATTTTCCAAAAAATTGGCACTATTTTGTGTTTTTTTCAAAAAGTTTTACATTTTAAAAAAGCCTAATTTTGAAGATGCACACAGTATGTCAACATGTGCTATCTGCCATCAGGGGATAGCAATGTACGCGTTTTGTGCCTGCAACCCCTTCCTCAAAATTCAAGTGGGTGAGAGGAAGGTGTTGTACCCCCAAAACACGTCCATTTGTCCCCCATGATGGGAGATAGTACATGTTGGCAATTAGGCATGGGATCAGAATGCAAATCCTGAGTTTGACTCCCAATTTGTGTGCATGTTCAAAATTAGGCGTTTACAAGGGTGAATTCCCCCCCTTCTGTTGAAGGCAAGATCCACACATTTTGGACATATAATGTGTGATCTTGCCTTTTAAGTTTTTCAATGTTGAACTTTGTAAGTTCCAGAGTTGTGTATGTTCTGTTTTGAAACATGGCTGTTTATGTAACCTTAAAACAAAAAAATATGTAGCTAACTCAAAATGTTATATTTTTAGGCTCCTCAACATGTACGCCCCCCCAGATAAGAATGAGCAGCTGGAACTTTTCCAGACCCTGCGGACCCAACTCATCACCACCAGTTATCGGCGGTGATTTTAACTGTCCGATAGAGGAGGATGGGCGCAGCTCCAGCATGTACGCAAAACTTGATGCTACATCTAGGCTGCTAAAGGAGATGACGCCGTGGGATCTATAGGGAAAGGTACCGTGAACTACTCATGGTGCCGACCCGATGGATCAGTGCGTTCCAGGATCGACTTCGTGCTCACTTCAAGAGCAGTCAAGCATCGCGATTTCTCCATGATCCCCTGCTTTTTCTCTGACCACAGGGCTATTCACTTTCGGGGTGACCTGGGTGAGGGCTTTGCCCGTGGACCAGGCTCCTGGAAGCTGAATAGCACCCTGCTGGAAAATGAGGGGGGAACTCCGGGAGGCCTATGCCACCTGGACGGAGGAAAAGCGATTCTTCGGAAGGGTAAGTGACTGGTGGGAGTTTGTGAAGGTCAAGCTGCGCAGCTTCTTTCAGGCAAGGGGACGTCAGCAAGTGTGTGCCAGGAAGAGAGAACTCAGGAGACCTGCAGGACCTTCATCACTGTGGCTGGGACGTTAGGCAGGACCTGGAAGACACCAAGAAGAGCCTGAAAGGGTACTTTGAGGAATAATCCAGGCACATTGTCTTCCGTGCCAAGGTGGAGAATCTTGAGAAAGGTGAGAAGTTTAACTCTTTCTTTTTCAGGAAACTCCACTCAGGACACACACCCTTGTCAGAGCTGCGTGACGAGACCGGAACACTCCAGAAGGGAAAAGAGGCCGTGATGCAAGTGTTCAGCAACTACTACACCAACCTCTACTCCCCGAAAACAACAGACACACAGACAGCCGACAGATTCCTGTCAGGTATCTCTAACCCAATTGATCCTGCAGGTTCATCGGCCGTCAACGCCCCCTTGGTGTTGGAGGAGCTGCCCTCTGCCGCTAAATCCTTTAGGCAGGGCAGGACCCCAGGCTGTGATGGTCTCCCAGTTGAACTTTATGTAACGCTGTGGGATCTCGTGGGCCCGGACCTGCTCGAGCTGTACGAGGAGATGGTGGTGGAGGGCAGAATGCCTCTGACACTGAGGGAGGGGATGATCACGATTTTGTATAAGCGCAAGGGGGAGAGATCGGACCTGAAAAATTGGCGTCCGATCTCTCTTCTGAACGTTGACTACAAAATCCTCGCCAAAGTTCTGGCCAACAGGCTGAAGTCTGTCATCGGACATATCATCCACCCAGATCAGACTTGTGGCATTCAGTCTTGACCAGGAGAAGGCCTTTGACCATGTCTCTCACGAGTTTATGTGCAGCGCTCTGCGCAGGTTTGGTCTTGGGGAAATGTTTTGTTCGTATGTAAATGTTATGTATAATGACATCTGTAGTGTGGTGTTGGTGTTGGTGAACGGTTGGAAAACTGACCCCTTTCCAGTGTTGTCTGGGGTCAGACAAGGCTGCCCTCTCTCACCTCTGCTTTTTGTCTGTTGTATAGAGCCCTTGCCCGAAGCATCAGACGGAACCCAGAGATCAGAGGGATCACCGCACCAGGACCGGACAGACGGGAGGTCAAGTGATCACTCTACATGGATGATGTGACGGTGTTCTGTGCCAACCGGTGCTCCATCGACACACTCGCCCAGACCTGTGAGGTCTTCAGCCAAGCTTCAGGGGCAAAGGTCAACTGCGGGAAGTCAGAAGTCATGCTCTTCGGAAAGTGGTTCCTGCCTTCTTCTGCACCCATGCCCTTCAGCATCAAAGCAGACTTCATCAAAATTCTTGGGGTCTGGTTTGGAGCAGAGGGCGCAGCCCTGAAGTCCTGGGAAGAAAGACTGTCAAAAATGTGACAAAAGTTTGGACTTTGGAGCCTCTGAGAACTCACCATCGAAGGTAAAACACTGGTAATCCGCAGCGAGATCCTCCCTGTGTTGCAGTACCTCGCCCAGGCCTGCCCCTCCCCCGGGTTAACACCTGCAAGGCCATCACCAGGGCAGTGTTTCACTTCATCTGGAGCTCCAAAATGGACAGAGTAAAGCGGGCGATTATGTTCAAGGAACCCCTCAAGGGTGGTAAGGGCGTGCCTGACATCGCCACTCTACTGAGGATGTTCTTTGCCTGTAACTGCATCCGCAGAACTTTGGTGGACAGAACTGTAGACTCTGGTGGTAACTCCATGTCCCGTTTTTTTCTCCTGCCTCTTTGGAGGTCCCTCGGATGGGACAAATGGGACAGTTCCATTCCTACAACTGGGACACTCCTTGGTACTACTTGGACACTTTCAAGTTTATTAAGGAGCTGGGGTTACATGGAGTGAAGCCCGAATTGTGGAAGCCAAAAACTATCCACACGTTGATTAGAGCATCGGACATTGTTGAAACTGTTCCAGGCCTCCCTTCAGCCACTTGTAAAGTGGTCTGGAGGAATGTTTCTTCAAAGAGACTCACCAACAGGCACAAAGATCTGACATGAATGGCAATTCAAGGGGGGTTGCCACTCAGGACATTCATGCATGCCAGAAACCTGTGCAGATACAGACACTGCCCTTTTTGCATCATCCAGGAGGAAACTGCTCTGCATGTTTTCTGGGAGTGTCCCTTTGCACAGGGCCTGTTGAGGGCTCTGGAACCTGATCTCAAAGACTTTGTTCCACAGACTGCTGTCACACACTTTGGTGTGTTGAACGGACTCTTTTGTGGAACTCATTCACAGGAGGACATTGATAGTGCCTGGTGGGTGCTGTGTTGCTTTAAAGACGCTGTTTGGTGTGCCAGAAAGTGCCTCATCCACCAGAGGGAGAGGATGTCCATCGAGGACTGTCGCAGACTGATTCACAGTCTGCTCAGAGACTATCACTTGATGGACTTTAAGGAGAAGGAGGAGGTCTGAAGATTTCCCCTTCCCCCCACTCTCCCCTCCACCACTACGTATCCTTTGACAGTTCAATAAAGCTTCTGGCCTGTGAGCTCTTTTTTCCCCTCCCTACCCCACCTTCTCCACCCCCTCCCCCCCCCATCACACCTGTTGCTCATTGGTAATGCCATTTGACTTTGATTATGACAGTATGACTTGATGTTTATGACATGTTTTCTGTAATGCTTTCAGGATAATGAGGCGTCATGCATGATGTGATGTTTGAGGTATTATTACTCTGCGCAACACATCAGGCATCATACCACAGGATGAATGTAATTTATTTGTATGCTTGGAACTGTATTGTTATGTAGTGTATTTGTGCACTGCGTCGCAGTACAGAGTGGAATGTACCCTGTCCAAAGTATTTGTTTTTTTGTATATTTTCTTGCAAAATAAAGTATACATTTTCAATAAAAAAAAAACAAAAAAACACTTGTAAAAATTCCAACATGCATGATGACAAAGAGGAAATTACCAGCATATTACAATTATGTTAATTATAGAATGATGAAAGAAATACAATACATTAGCAAACGTTAAATACATAGAGTGGTTAAGATCAATGGAGGAATCAATATCTAGAAGGGAAGACCAAGTGGAAATTTATTATAGTAAATGGGGAAAATGGCTGGAGTTCAAAAAAACAAGGGAAGATCTCAGAATGAGTGGAACTGAGGGGAAGTGAGAGAGAGAGGGCGAGAGAGAGGTGGAGAGGGAGAGGGGAGGGAGGGGGTGAGGGATTGGGGGGGGGGGGGTAGGGGATATATAAGGAAATGGAATAGGAAAGTATATTTTTGTAATACATTTTTTTGAAATTTTAACAAAACAAATAAAGAATAAAATAGAAGAAAATGCTGAAAAGGAATGCAGGTGATGTGAAAGTAGCACTGCCAACAGGCAAAATGGTGGCGATAAGCAGAAGGGAACTAAAGCAATAAGGGCGCAAGGCTTGCCACAATTTGTTGATGAGAGATTACGGCGTGCTTTATACTGATGCATAAGAAAAAATAAATAAATACATAGAATGTGATGTTAAAATGTTAAAGGAGAAAACTTACCCTCATATATGCCTTCTGCAGGACCTGTATGAGGGCAGAACAGGTCTCTGGAATAATGATTCCCAGAGCCTGGGGGGAGATGCCTGTCGAGAACTTGAGGTCCTGAAGGCTTCTCCCAGTCGCCAAGTACCACAACGTGGCAACTAGCCTCTGCTCCGGAGTGATGGCTTGCCGCATGCAGGTATCCTGCCTGCTGATATAAGGGGACAGCAAAGCCAGCAGACGGTGAAAAACGGGGTCTGTCATCTGGACATAATTCCTGAAATCATCAGGATAATTCTCAGGGATCTCACACAGCAAAGGCATATGAGAGAACTGGTCACGCTGGAGCAACCAATTCTTGGTCCACTAACTCCTCCTCGCCCTGTTCATGGACCGGGCTTGTGTCAAAGTAAGAACCCCAACAGCAAGCCCCCGCACAGCACGAACTCTGCAACGAGTACGTACACATAACATGGCTTCAAAACGGTCGGCTGGTCAGAAAGGTCAACAGAAAGCCCTGATAAATAGCAAGGCCTGAAAGAACGAAACGCAAATCAACAACGAGCAGACAATAAGCACTGAAATTCAAAGCGTACTATATACCAAGATATAGTCCGCAATGACAAACAAATGCTAACTGACTACACGCACTGATAGGCAGATACACACTGACAAGCACAAACTGTAGAGCAGTAACGATCTGAAGCACAAGTCGAAAAAGCGGGAATTGTCTCTAACCAAACTGCTACTAAACACGCGATAAACACGAGATCATCAGAAGGAGCCCAAACTGTGCCGTACGTGGTGCTGAACTTCCCTTTTCTAGTCCTGTAGTATGTGGTGAACATCACCACGTTCTTGGCGGTCGGAATTTGGTGTGACCGTGTGTAAGCAAGACAGCTTGAACGGAATTCCATCGGAATTCCGTTGGGAAAACCACAAGAGCTTCTTCCGACGAGAATTCCGATTGTGTGTACGCGGCATTAGAGACCTCTTGCACCATAGACCAATGGGCAAAAGCCTTGAAGGATACTTATTTAGCAACTAAAGGTATTGATTTATGGGAACTGACCCAAAAAACTCTATTACATTGGTATTTGACACCATATCATATCTCCAAGTTTCAAACTGATCTTTCCCCAAATTGCTGGAGAAATTATAATCAAATAGGTAATATTTAGCATGTATTCTGGTCTTGCAGAAAGTTGTCGACCTTTTGGTCCATGGTACTCTCTATCACTTCCCAAATTATCAGAATTTCAATGAAACCTTCGCCCAGCCTAGCTATTCTCAATATTGAAATAGAAGATATTTCTGCTGCCTTAAAGGGGTTGTAAAAGCAGAAGGTTTTTATCTTCATGCATTCTATGATATAGATATCTCCCCGAGGAAGTCATGAGGAGTGATGAAACTAGTAGGAGGGGCTTGGGAGGCTGACGTGGAAGGAACCAGGAAGTAACAGAAGGAAAACAGAGCCAATGTAATGGACGGGGGAGTGCTGATAACTGGGGCTGCAGATCTGGCTGTGAGGTGAAAACTTGTCCCAGCACTTGTGGATGCATAAACCAAGGCCTGTTTTTTATTTGAAAAATGTGAGTGGAACTTATTTTATGCTTTCTATTGTAAGCTTTGTACCTTTGTACCTTACATATGGGCGATGTGAGTAGAGGCCAATGGTAAATAATAAGGAAGGAGTACTATCTATTGAAATTGATAAGGACACTAAATGGAATATGGAGCACAATGCACTTTATTGCTGAAATTATTATTATTATTATTTTTTGATTATTGAATCTTATAGAGGATTGCACTTTTATAGCACTTTTTGATATTTGTAATAGCGCTGCACTTATTTTAAAATAATGAAGTTAAAAAGCCTTCTGTGTGCAGCAGCCCCTCTCAACCCACCTAACCTCAACCCTTACCTGAGGTCCAACTAGGAGAGAGGGGGGTGAGGCCAGGTCTGCTCCATGTCTGAATGGACACAGGGAGCTGTGACTCAGCTTGGGTGCCCCCATAGCAAGCTGCTTGCTGTCGGGGCACTGAACAAGAGGGTAGGGCCAGGAGCACGGGAGAGGGGCCCAAAAATAAGAGGATCCAGGCTGCTCTATGCAAATCCACTGCAACAGAGCAGGTAAGTATAACATGCTTATTTTTATAGGAAAAAAAACGAGCCGTTACAATCACTTTAACAACCATAACAACACATATTTTACTAGCAGCTAGACCAAGCATTGCTAGCTTATGGAAATCCTCTACTATCTCAGCTAAAAATGATATTGTAAGGTTAGTTCAACTACATTGTACTTATAAATCTATGTTTGCCTTTACGGTGGGTAGACGTGTTATGATTACTAAATTATGACTTCCATGGTCTAATTGGTATGCAGCCCATATTTCTGATTAGTAATGCCCTACTTCTATAGACAGTGAGGGTTGGTATTTATATACAGTTCTAGTCTATCTACAATCCCAAGTGATATCGAAACTCTGCTGAAGTTTTATGATGTTTATATTTCTTTCCTTTCCCCTTCCTTTATACCTAATTCTCGGATTAACATTGTTTGTATATGTTTATAATATTCATGGTTTATATAGGCCAATTGTATACTCTATGGCAAATTTCCAGTAGTGTCTGGCACCTTGCCTGTTGTCTTTATTCTTAACTGCTGTATTTCATTCAGTTGATTTTAATTTCTTTGTGGTATTCATTGAGAAATGTATATTGTACTGCTTTCAGAGTATATATTGCATGTTATTATTCTTCTTTTAAACTATAATAAAGAAACATTGAAAAGAAAAGGATTTTATGGCTTAAGTGCTAGTTGATGGAACTTCATTGCAAGAAGCAAATCAAAAGGCTGCCCTTTGAAGGCAGACATTTGATTGGAAAATCCTTGGATGCCTCAAAGTGTTTGTAATGCCGCGTACACACGATCAGACTATCCAGCGGACTTAGTCTGGCGGACAAACCTCCATAAAGTCTGCCGGACTGTCCGAATGAGCGGACCTGCCCACACACGTGACTTTTCCGGCGGACTAGGTCCAGCGGACTTAGTCTGCCGGATTATCCGCCGTACTTTTGAAATGAACGGACTTGCCCACACACACGGAGGAAAGTCCGTTCATTTTGAGTGCGGCTCCAGGTAGTCGGGACCAGCAAAGGCAGCGTTGCTGGCCCCGTCACCTGGAATGGAGTTAAAGGGGAAGCCCTATGCCGAAAAAACGCTGTGGGGGTCCCCCCTAGGTCCGTATCAGACCCTTATCCAAGCATGCAACCCGGCTGGTTAGGAAAGGGGGTGGGGATGAGCGAGCACCCCCCCTCCTGAGCGGGCCCTCAACATGGGGGGTGCTTTGGGGAAGGGGGGCTGCGCGCCCCCTCACCCCAAAGCACCTTGTCCCCATGTTGATGAGGACAAGGGCCTCTTCCCGACAACCCTGGCCATTGCGGGCGGGGGGCTTATTGGAATCCGGGAGCCCCCTTTAATAAGGGGGCCCCCGAATCCCGGCCCCCCGCCCTATGTGAATGAGTATGGGGTACAATGTACCCCTACCCATTCACCTGTGAAAAAAATTTAAAAAAACACAACACACAAGGGTTAAAATAGTTTATTGCACAGCTCCAGGGGTCTTCTTCGTCTTTGGGGGTCTTCTCGCTGGACTCCTCTGCTATCTTCTGCTCTTTTGCTAGCTCTTTTACTAGTGGAGGAGCCCGGCTTTCTTCTTTGTAGCCACGCTCTTCTTCTGACTTCGGGGGTCTTGTCCCCCTCTTCAGGGGTCTTGTCCCCATCTTCAGTTCTTCTTGCCGGGCCTCTGCGCCTTCTTCTAGCTCTTTTACAAGCGGTGGCCTGGTCTTCTGTTGCCGCTGTCT